>NW_026117573.1:0-25856 GCF_001640805.2 Lates calcarifer
AAAGTTTCCTAATTTCTATATAATAAACAAACATTATGGTTGAAACCATAATTTCCTGTCGGGAGAGCCTTTCCTCTCTTTTGTGCACTGTATGCAAGCTCATTCGGTGAATAAGCGGTTTTCCCAGCGTTTTGAGGCTTATTCAGCTCAGAATGGCTTAATACTGCTATATCTGACCAGGACAAGACAAACTAAGCACTCAGCCACACGGACATGAAAGTTGTTTACTTTACATATATAGTAAACAAACATTATGGTTGAAACCATAATTCCTGTCGGGAGAGCCTTTCCCTCTTTTGTGCACTGTATGCAGTCTGAGAGTGTGAATAAACGGTTTTTCCCAGCGTTTTGAAGGCTTATTTCAGCTCAGAATGGCTTAATACTGCTATATCTGACCAGGACAAGACAAACTAAGCACTCAGCCACACGGACATGAAAGTTTCCTAATTTCTATTATAATAAACAAACATTATGGTTGAAACCATAATTTCCTGTCGGAGAGCCTTTCCCTCTTTTGTGCACTGTATGCAAGCTCGAGTTCGGTGAATAAAGCGGTTTTCCCAGCGTTTTGAGGCTTATTCAGCTCAGAATGGCTTAATACTGCTATATCTGACCAGGACAAGACAAACTAAGCACTCAGCCACACGGACATGAAAGTTTCCTAATTTACTAATTATTATAAACAAACATTATGGTTGAAACCATAATTTCCTGTCCGGGAGAGCCTTTCCCTCCTTTTGTGCACTGTATGCAAGCTCATTCGGTGAATAAGCGGTTTTCCGAGCGTTTTGAGGCTTATTCAGCTCAGAATGGCTTAATACTGCTATATCTGACCAGGACAAGACAAACTAAAGCACTCAGCCACACGGACATGAAAGTTTCTTACTTTACAATATTAGTAAACAAACATTATGGTTGAAACCATAATTTCCTGTCCGGAGAGCCTTTCCCTCTTTTGTGCACTGTATGCAAGTCTGAGAGTGTGAATAAGCGTTTTTCCAGCGTTTTGAGGCTTATTCAGCTCAGAATGGCTTAATACTGCTATATCTGACCAGGACAAGACAAACTAAGCACTCAGCCACACGGACATGAAAGTTTTTCCTAATTTCTATTATAATAAACAAACATTATGGTTGAAACCATAATTTCCTGTCCGGAGAGCCTTTCCCTCTTTTGTGCACTGTATGCAAGCTCATTCGAGGTGATAAAGCGGTTTTCCGAGCGTTTTGAGGCTTATTCAGCTCAGAATGGCTTAATACTGCTATATCTGACCAGGACAAGACAAACTAAGCACTCAGCCACACGGACATGAAAGTTGTCCTATTTCTATTATAATAAACAAACATTATGGTTGAAACCATAATTTCCTGTCCGGAGAGCCTTTCCCTCTTTTGTGCACTGTATGCAAGTCTGATGATGGTGAATAAGCGGTTTTCCGAGCGTTTTGAGGCTTATTCAGCTCAGAATGGCTTAATACTGCTATATCTGACCAGGACAAGACAAACTAAGCACTCAGCCACACGGACATGAAAGTTGTTTACTTTACAATATTAGTAAACAAACATTATGGTTGAAACCATAATTTCCTGTCGGGAGAGCCTTTCCCTCTTTTGTGCACTGTATGCAATCTGAGAGTGTGAATAAGCGGTTTTCCCAGCGTTTTGAGGCTTATTCAGCTCAGAATGGCTTAATACTGCTATATCTGACCAGGACAAGACAAACTAAGCACTCAGCCACACGGACATGAAAGTTTTTAATTTACATATTATAATAAACAAACATTATGGTTGAAACCATAATTTCCTGTCCGGAGAGCCTTCCCTCTTTTGTGCACTGTATGCAAGCTCATTCGTGAATAAGCGGTTTTCCGAGCGTTTTGAGGCTTATTCAGCTCAGAATGGCTTAATACTGCTATATCTGACCAGGACAAGACAAACTAAGCACTCAGCCACACGGACATGAAAGTTCCTTTATTTACTATTATAATAAACAAACATTATGGTTGAAACCATAATTTCCTGTCCGGAGAGCCTTTCCCTCTTTTGTGCACTGTATGCAAGCTCATTCGGTGAATAAGCGGTTTTCCCGAGCGTTTTGAGGCTTATTCAGCTCAGAATGGCTTAATACTGCTATATCTGACCAGGACAAGACAAACTAAGCACTCAGCCACACGGACATGAAAGTTGTTTAATTTACAATATTATAAACAAACATTATGGTTGAAACCATAATTTCCTGTCGGAGAGCCTTTCCCTCTTTTGTGCACTGTATGCAATCTGAGATCGTGAATAACGGTTTTCCAGCGTTTTGAGGCTTATTCAGCTCAGAATGGCTTAATACTGCTATATCTGACCAGGACAAGACAAACTAAGCACTCAGCCACACGGACATGAAAGTTTCCTAATTTCTATTATAATAAACAAACATTATGGTTGAAACCATAATTTCCTGTCCGGAGAGCCTTTCCCTCTTTTGTGCACTGTATGCAAGCTCATTCGGTGAATAAGCGGTTTTCCGAGCGTTTTGAGGCTTATTCAGCTCAGAATGGCTTAATACTGCTATATCTGACCAGGACAAGACAAACTAAGCACTCAGCCACACGGACATGAAAGTTGTTTACTTTACAATATTAGTAAACAAACATTATGGTTGAAACCATAATTTCCTGTCGGAGAGCCTTTCCCTCTTTTGTGCACTGTATGCAATCTGAGAGTGTGAATAAGCGGTTTTCCCGAGCGTTTTGAGGCTTATTCAGCTCAGAATGGCTTAATACTGCTATATCTGACCAGGACAAGACAAACTAAGCACTCAGCCACACGGACATGAAAGTTGTTTACTTTACAATATTAGTAAACAAACATTATGGTTGAAACCATAATTTCCTGTCCGGAGAGCCTTTCCTCTTTTGTGCACTGTATGCAAGCTGATTGGTGAATAAGCGGTTTTTCCGAGCGTTTTGAGGTTATTCAGCTCAGAATGGCTTAATACTGCATATCTGACCAGGACAAGACAAACTAAGCACTCAGCCACACGGACATGAAGTTCCTAATTTCTATTATAATAAACAAACATTATGGTTGAAACCATAATTTCCTGTCCGGAGAGCCTTTCCTCTTTTGTGCACTGTATGCAAGCTCGATTCGGTGAATAAGCGGTTTTCCGAGCGTTTTGAGGCTTATTCAGCTCAGAATGGCTTAATACTGCTATATCTGACCAGGACAAGACAAACTAAGCACTCAGCCACACGACATGAAAGTTTCCTAATTTCTATTATAATAAACAACATTATGGTTGAAACCATAATTTCCTGTCGGAGAGCCTTTCCCTCTTTTGTGCACTGTATGCAATCTGAGGTGGAATAAGCGGTTTCCCAGCGTTTTGAGGCTTATTCAGCTCAGAATGGCTTAATACTGCTATATCTGACCAGGACAAGACAAACTAAGCACTCAGCCACACGGACATGAAAGTTTCCTAATTTCTATTATAATAAACAAACATTATGGTTGAACCATAATTTCCTGTCCGGAGAGCCTTTCCTCTTTTGTGCACTGTATGCAAGTCATTCGGTGAATAAGCGGTTTTCCGAGCGTTTTGAGGCTTATTCAGCTCAGAATGGCTTAATACTGCTATATCTGACCAGGACAAGACAAACTAAGCACTCAGCCACACGGACATGAAAGTTTCCTAATTTCTATTATAATAAACAAACATTATGGTTGAAACCATTGTAGTATACAGGATGTTTTATGTATGTCTTTGTCTTTTTGGAATGTCTGAGGGTTTCCAGATACTTTCACTTTTAACGGTAAGACATGTGTACATCAGTCACTGCGTGAAAGTCGGCTTCGAGAAATAGTTAGATTAGAGAAGAAAGAGGAATAGAGAGATAAAGGAAAAAGCCGCAGATTCGGTTAAAAACCCTCTGGGAGGTGGTTTTAGACGGGCCAAAAATCCTGGAAAATCACTAGGTGAATTTCAGGTCAGTTCTAGGAACTGGGGGTGTAGAGTGCAAAATTCAATTGTAAGTTCCCACTCGAACACTAGTTGACGAACAGTGTCTGAAGCAGCCTCTCATTGAATATCTACACCTCATAAGGTAGCATAAATTTAGAAGGAAAAAAGACAAAAAAAGGAGCGGCAGAAAAGCATGCTATAGGATAAAGTATGAATGAGTAGATTTTTGAGAATGTAGGATTGGATGTTGTTTGTGTTTTGGGATGAAGTTGACTCTGCTGTGTGTTTTGAGAATCCTTTTTGTGCCCCTGTTGAGTGAGTAGTGTCTGTGTGTGTGTGTGTGTGTGTGTGTGTGGAGCAGTGTCTCAGCTGTGTGTGAAAGGCTGCAGCATGGGATGGTTTATGGGGTTTATGTTAAGGTGACAGACTTTATATTGAACAGACACATATAGGTTGTGGTTGAAAATAGGAGATATAGTAATGTATAAGGAAAGATATTTTGTCTGATATGGATAAGATTTATGAGTTTTTTGAGAGAGGACGTTTTTATGATTAAAACCTATGAGCTTCTTTTTAAGAAGACGTGCTTTTATTGATAAAGTGTATGAGCCTCTTTCAAAAAGATGTTTTTGTTATTGTTAAAATATATGAGCCTCTTTCGAGGGGACTTTTGATATTGTTAAAAGTGTATGAGCCTTTTTTGGGGGACAGTTTGAATAAAAACTATGAGCCTTTTTTAAGGACGTTTTTGGGAAAAAAGAAAAGAGAGAGAAGAGGGAGAACTTATGAGCCCCAAAAGGACATAGAAAGAATAGGAGGATGTTTTGTGTGGGTATAAAAAACTTAAAGAGAAATAAAAGAATAGTAGGAGATATAGTTCATGGATGATAATGTATTAATGAAGGAATTAAGATGTTAGAGTGACCTGTGTGTTGGTAGGTAATGTGTCTAATGTGTGAGAGTTGGGGAGAAGGAAAAAAGGAGGTGGAGTGCTCCAGGATGCAGAAGGATGGCAGCTGGCCAAGGTGTCATGTGGATTGATGTTTGCTGACAATAGTGTGTGCAGCTTCTGGAATCCAGTCTGCTCAAGGCCAGTGTAGTTTTATCCACAAACTCTTTTCTACAAATACCTGCATTTTAAACATATGTGTTATATAGTATAACATATCATATGTTGTAGTTGTTTAAAGGAGAAGCTTGGCAATGGACTGACTTGTTAATGCATTTAATCAATAGAATTATTTGGGTCAAATGCTGTTAAGAGCAGAGTGGCAAATGTGAGTTTTATTGTCTGTGGTGATTTGAGTGGAACACACTTGATGATAGTTGGTCCCTTGCAGGAGCGTGTGATCTTTTGAGCCCCATATAGGATTGGACGTTTGTTGAAGAAATATTTGTGGAAACTTTACACATAATTTGGAGGATTAATTGTGTGGGTAGTTGATATCATATGTCGACTTAAGTGTTGTACATCCACTGTTATATTGATTGAGTTTTTGGTTCCTTTGGAGTTGGTAAATTTATTGATTGTGGTAAAATAGTGATTTAAAATAAAATAAAATAGATAAATAAAATAGGGAGAAGTAGGTTAAGTATTTAGAAGTAGTTTTAGTAATCAGTTTAAATTTACAATGAAGGGAGCTACTACAATGTCAGAGAAGGATATTAAAATTCAGAGAGTAATTACCCCTGTTGATGTAGTACAGAAGAATAATCCTTTAGTCAAAGATATTGCGAAGATATCGGAGAAGTGGCATAAGCGTTGGCCTGAAATTGACCAACCATGGCCAGTGGTAGGGACTCTTAACCCCGATGTAATTAAAATAATGCATGTGCTTGTGTCTACATATAAGGCGGAACAAAAGAAGGGTAAGAAAGGAGGAAAACGGAAAGAAAAGAGACAAGTGGAGCTTGGTGTTCTTCAGTTGTTTGAAAATGAGGGACAGAAACTGATAAAGGCTGCAAAAGAAAAGAGAGACAGAGGTGTAGAGGAAATAAGAAAGAATGCAAAGGAAACAGAAAAATTAATGGCAGAGATTAATGCGCCCTTCTCACACGTGGATTCAACGAAGAAACCCCCACCTTATGAGAAGAAGGTGAAGTTTGAGGAGGTTTATCCCCAGCTTCCAGTGATCTCTCAGGAGGGTAATTATCAGATTAAAGATGAGAATGATCAGGTAATAGAAGTGGGAAAAGCGGAAACGACTATAACAATGTATCCGAGTTCTGACAGTAAGAGGAAGACAATAAGTGTGGGAGCTAAGGATGATCAGAGTGATTTGGGAGACATTGTGGGTAGATATGATCCTGAAGTCAGGAGGATGTTGGCTAGAGCGGAAAGAAGAGGAGAAACATGGACGACAGAGGACTCGGAAGATGATAGCTCTAGTGAAAGTGAGAATGGAGGCAGTGATTGGGAGGAGCAAGTTCCTTTGCCTTCAAGAGGTTTTTTCCCTGCGGCAACTAGCACTGGAATGGAAGAGGCTTTACAAGAGGTTGAGAAAAGTATAAATCAATGCCTTTCGCATCTCTATGAGTCGTTTAGACCAGAGGATCAGAAAGTATGGGAGAATCAATTAAAGTGGTTAAAGACACAGAAGAAAGCCTTGCGGAAAAAGATTTCCCAAAAATTAGGGAAGAGATATTCACTGCGCCCAAGAAAAGGGAAAATGTGTCCAGTGGTTGTTCGAGGACAGAATTTGGAGTACAAGCCTTGGCAGAATACAGATATGTCAGATATACTTGAGAAGTTACCTACTCTTCAAGATGGAGCACATCCTTGGATTTCAAAGTTGGAAGAGATTATGGTGGGAACACAAGCTGCCATGGGAGATATTAAGAGACTCTTGGCTAGTCTCCTTGGGGTTCCAGCTATGGAAGAGATTCTACAGAAAGCGGGACTTGACCGATATATAGGTACTGCTGTGAATGATTCGGAGCTGTTTGCAGCAAGTAGAGGTCGAGTGTGGAGAGTGTTGAAAGATACTTTTCCTACTAATGTACATCCTGATAATATCTTGATTGAGCCGTTAGGACAGGAAGAAAATCCGAGGGCCTATGTGTCAAGAGCCCATCAGGTGTGGAGAAATGTCACAGGAAATGATCCAGACTTGAATCGAATGGAGCAGTCAATTTTGCGGGCTAAAATACAGAAGGGGCTGCCCTTACCAGTGAGGAGCAAATTGGCAGAGGTGGTTGGTCTTGGAAGTATGACAAAGAATGTCTATGCGGATCATATAGCCATCAAGTGGAGCTATATAGGAAAAAGGAACATGATCAGAAAGAGCAGGATCGAGAGATCCTTAGGAAACTTAATCAAATAGAGGTTAGCGGAAGGTAAGCAAGTGATGAGATATACACCGATTCCGCACATGCATATAATGAATGTCATTTGTTTGGATCAGTGTGGAAGAGCTGAGAGTTTAAGAAAATAGATGGTTCTCCATTGCAGTATTATGCTCAAATAATGAAACTGTTGCATGTGAAGATAAACCAGTTGAAGGTCAGAGATACATGTTCAGGTTTTTGTGTAGAGAGATCATAAGCAGGTGGGGACTTCCAGGTTGGATACTCTCAGATAAAGGGAAAGAGTTTATGGATAAAATGGTGAAATTGATTTAGTAAAATTGGGAATTAGATGGTTTGGAGCAATTTATCATCCACGAAGCCAAAGGATAGAGAGAGAGGAGTGAGATATGCAAAGAAGATTTTGATGTGAAGGTTGTGTGTATATTGAATTTTGAAGGATTGTGGTATGTGAGTTGTTTGAAAGAAAGTTGAAGTAAGTTTTATGAAAGAGAAGGGAAGTGATATAGATGGAGATGAAAGAGTATTGATAGAAGGTGGACTGTTGGAGACATATCCGTTTTGAATATTCATATCTCTCATTATGGTTTTGATATTTCTTATTGTTTTATCCTTTCACTCTATAGAGTGATATGATAAAAGGGGGGAAATGGAAAATGTGATTTATAATCTGAAATGATATGATATTGTGAATTTTACATTTACTTATAGGATTATGATCTGCATTTGATGTTTCAATTTACATCTGTTGTTTGGTACAAGATACTGGTTGGTGTTTTCTTTCTTCCAGAACAGTATTGGGGGAAAGGATCACTATGGGACAATAAGAATGGACTGGAGGACTCTGAATAAGGATACTGTGATGCAATATTCGGAGTCAACACTTCATCGACACAACAGTGACAGTCGACGCTGCTGAGGAGCTGTTGTGGGATGTTTGATTTAGTTTTTGATTTTCTATATTGTATGAGTAATACTTAAACTGTGTGACATTTTCTTAGGTTGAAATTGTTGAAGGAAGATGTCTTCTGTTGTGGGGTAAATGCATTGGGACCTCAGATGTTTTTTTCTTTTTCTGATGCCTAGGGAAATAGGGGCTAGGCAGGGAAAGGTCCATTGGAAGGTGCGATGGGTCGACCAGCCTGAAAGTGGACATTGTTTGGATTTTATTTTCTGAGGGTTCCATATGTACTTGCCTGAAGTTATATCCTTGTATTAATGATGAAATTTCTCCTTCTAATTGGTCTGGAGTACTATAAAGTGGTCGCCTGGGGCAGAGGGGCGTGAGAGAATTTTCCTGTCTAGATTGTTTGATGGAAATTTCAGGAAAGATAGCTGCTTGACAGGTTTTTCGCTCTCACACTCCATAAAGTTATGTTTATGCTTTGGGAAGTATATGTAGGTAAACATGTATGTTTTATTCTTTATTTTTCGAGGCTAGGTAGCCTCGCAGGGGGGAATTATGTAGTATACAGGATGTTTTATGTATGTCTTTGTCTTTTTGGAATGTCTGAGGGTTTCCAGATACTTTCACTTTTTATGAGTTTCCTATGTCTGAGTTAACCTTTGGGGTTCATGTTTAGGATAAGAGTTAAGAATGTGACCCCTAGACTAGTAGAGGTTAAGGGTGAGGGTTTCCTCTCCCTTATCTTCTTCCTCTCAATAGTGAAGGTATTGACTAAGGTCCAGATGTTTCCTATGAACCATGTAAAACAACCAATGTATATATACTGGTGTTTAGAGCTGTTAGGGAGAGAGATCCATATTGGCTCGGATCCTCTCACAGGCTACTGCAGTGCTTGTCCGATGCTGAACTACTTTGTAATAAACTTCTATATACAAGTAAGTCAGTGTCAGCGGAGATCTTCTCTTCATCATCTTCACATCCGACATCACCACCTAATATACCACACCATAATTTCCTGTCCGGAGAGCCTTTCCCTCTTTTGTGCACTGTATGCAATCTGAGAGTGTGAATAAACGGTTTTCCCAGCGTTTTGAGGCTTATTCAGCTCAGAATGGCTTAATACTGCTATATCTGACCAGGACAAGACAAACTAAGCACTCAGCCACACGGACATGAAAGTTTCCTAATTTCTATTATAATAAACAAACATTATGGTTGAAACCATAATTTCCTGTCGGGAGAGCCTTTCCCTCTTTTGTGCACTGTATGCAATCTGAGAGTGTGAATAAGCGGTTTTCCCAGCGTTTTGAGGCTTATTCAGCTCAGAATGGCTTAATACTGCTATATCTGACCAGGACAAGACAAACTAAGCACTCAGCCACACGGACATGAAAGTTTCCTAATTTCTATTATAAACAAACATTATGGTTGAAACCATAATTTCCTGTCGGGAGAGCCTTTCCCTCTTTTGTGCACTGTATGCAATCTGATGAGTGTGAATAAGCGGTTTTCCCAGCGTTTGAGGCTTATTCAGCTCAGAATGGCTTAATACTGCTATATCTGACCAGGACAAGACAAACTAAGCACTCAGCCACACGGACATGAAAGTTTCCTAATTTCTATTATAATAAACAAACATTATGGTTGAAACCATAATTTCCTGTCGGGAGAGCCTTTCCCTCTTTTGTGCACTGTATGCAATCTGAGAGTGTGAATAAGCGGTTTTTCCCAGCGTTTTGAGGCTTATTCAGCTCAGAATGGCTTAATACTGCTATATCTGACCAGGACAAGACAAACTAAGCACTCAGCCACACGGACATGAAAGTTGTTTACTTTACAATATTATAAACAAACATTATGGTTGAAACCATAATTTCCTGTTCGGGAGAGCCTTTCCCTCTTTTGTGCACTGGTATGCAGTCTGAGAGTGTGAATAAACGGTTTTCCCAGCGTTTTGAGGCTTATTCAGCTCCAGAATGGCTTAATACTGCTATATCTGACCAGGACAAGACAAACTAAGCACTCAGCCACACGGACATGAAAGTTTCCTAATTTCTATTATAATAAACAAACATTATGGTTGAAACATAATTTCCTGTCGGGAGAGCCTTTCCCTCTTTTGTGCACTGTATGCAAGCTCATTCGGTGAATAAGCGGTTTTCCCACGTTTTGAGGCTTATTCAGCTCAGAATGGCTTAATACTGCTATATTGACCGGACAAGACAAACTAAGCACTCAGCCACACGGAATGAAGTTTCCTAATTTCTATTATAATAAACAAACATTATGGTTGAAACCATAATTTCCTGTCCGGAGAGCCTTTCCCTCTTTTGTGCACTGTATGCAAGCTCATTCGGTGGATAAGCGGATTTCCGAGCGTTTTGAGGCTTATTCAGCTCAGAATGGCTTAATACTGCTATATCTGACCAGGACAAGACAAACTAAGCACTCAGCCACACGGACATGAAAGTTTCTAATTTCTATATAATAAACAAACATTATGGTTGAAACCATAATTTCCTGTCGGGAGAGCCTTTCCCTCTTTTGTGCACTGTATGCAAGCTCATTCGGTGAATAAGCGGTTTTCCCAGCGTTTTGAGGCTTATTCAGCTCAGAATGGCTTAATACTGCTATATCTGACCAGGACAAGACAAACTAAGCACTCAGCCACACGGACATGAAAGTTGTTTTACTTTACAATATTAGTAAACAACATTATGGTTGAAACCAGTAATTTCCGCTGTCGGGAGAGCTTTCCCTCTTTTGTGCACTGTATGCCAATCTGGAAAGTGTGGAATAAGCGGTTTTCCGAGCGTTTTGAGGCTTATTCAGCTCAGAATGGCTTAATACTGCTATATCTGACCCAGGACAAGACAAACTAAGCACTCAGCCACACGGACATGAAAGTTTCCTAATTTCTATTATAATAACAAACATTATGGTTGAAACCATAATTTCCTGTCCGGGAGAGCCTTTCCCTCTTTTGTGCACTGTATGCAAGCTCATTCGGTGAATAAGCGGTTTCCGAGCGTTTTGAGGCTTATTCAGCTCAGAATGGCTTAATACTGCTATATCTGACCAGGACAAGACAAACTAAGCACTCAGCCACACGGACATGAAAGTTTCTACTTTACAATATTATAAACAAACATTATGGTTGAAACCATAATTTCCTGTCGGGAGAGCCTTTCCCTCTTTTGTGCACTGTATGCAAGTCTGAGAGTGTGAATAAGCGGTTTTCCGAGCGTTTTGAGGCTTATTCAGCTCAGAATGGCTTAATACTGCTATATCTGACCAGGACAAGACAAACTAAGCACTCAGCCACACGGACATGAAAGTTTCCTAATTTCTATTATAATAAACAAACATTATGGTTGAAACCATAATTTCCTGTCCGGGAGAGCCTTTCCCTCTTTTGTGCACTGTATGCAAGCTCATTCGGTGAATAAGCGGTTTTCCGAGCGTTTTGAGGCTTATTCAGCTCAGAATGGCTTAATACTGCTATATCTGACCAGGACAAGACAAACTAAGCACTCAGCCACACGGACATGAAAGTTGTTTACTTTACAATATTAGTAAACAAACATTATGGTTGAAACCATAATTTCCTGTCGGGAGAGCCTTTCCCTCTTTTGTGCACTGTATGCAATCTGAGAGTGTGAATAAGCGGTTTTCCGAGCGTTTTGAGGCTTATTCAGCTCAGAATGGCTTAATACTGCTATATCTGACCAGGACAAGACAAACTAAGCACTCAGCCACACGGACATGAAAGTTTCCTAATTTCTATTATAATAAACAAACATTATGGTTGAAACCATAATTTCCTGTCCGGGAGAGCCTTTCCCTCTTTTGTGCACTGTATGCAAGCTCATTCGGTGAATAAGCGGTTTTCCGAGCGTTTTGAGGCTTATTCAGCTCAGAATGGCTTAATACTGCTATATCTGACCAGGACAAGACAAACTAAGCACTCAGCCACACGGACATGAAAGTTTCCTAATTTCTATTATAATAAACAAACATTATGGTTGAAACCATAATTTCCTGTCCGGAGAGCCTTTCCCTCTTTTGTGCACTGTATGCAAGCTCATTCGGTGAATAAGCGGTTTTCCGAGCGTTTTGAGGCTTATTCAGCTCAGAATGGCTTAATACTGCTATATCTGACCAGGACAAGACAAACTAAGCACTCAGCCACACGGACATGAAAGTTGTTTACTTTACAATATTAGTAAACAAACATTATGGTTGAAACCATAATTTCCTGTCGGGAGAGCCTTTCCCTCTTTTGTGTACTGTATGCAGTCTGAGAGTGTGAATAAAGCGGTTTTCCCAGCGTTTTGAGGCTTATTTAGCTCAGAATGGCTTAATACTGCTATATCTGACCAGGACAAGACAAACTGAGCACTCAGCCACACGGACATGAAAGTTTCCTAATTTCTATTATAATAAACAAACATTATGGTTGAAACCATAATTTCCTGTCCGGAGAGCCTTTCCCTCTTTTGTGCACTGTATGCAAGCTCATTCGGTGAATAAGCGGTTTTCCGAGCGTTTTGAGGCTTATTCAGCTCAGAATGGCTTAATACTGCTATATCTGACCAGGACAAGACAAACTAAGCACTCAGCCACACTGACATGAAAGTTTCCTAATTTCTATTATAATAAACAAACATTATGGTTGAAACCATAATTTCCTGTCCGGAGAGCCTTTCCCTCTTTTGTGCACTGTATGCAAGCTCATTCGGTGAATAAGCGGTTTTTCCGAGCGTTTTGAGGCTTATTCAGCTCAGAATGGCTTAATACTGCTATATCTGACCAGGACAAGACAAACTAAGCACTCAGCCACACGGACATGAAAGTTGTTTACTTTACAATATTAGTAAACAAACATTATGGTTGAAACCATAATTTCCTGTCGGGAGAGCCTTTCCCTCTTTTGTGCACTGTATGCAATCTGAGTGTGAATAAGCGGTTTTCCCAGCGTTTTGAGGCTTATTCAGCTCAGAATGGCTTAATACTGCTATATCTGACCAGGACAAGACAAACTAAGCACTCAGCCACACGGACATGAAAGTTTCCTAATTTCTATTATAATAAACAAACATTATGGTTGAAACCATAATTTCCTGTCGGGAGAGCCTTTCCCTCTTTTGTGCACTGTATGCAATCTGAGAGTGTGAATAAGCGGTTTTCCCAGCGTTTTGAGGCTTATTCAGCTCAGAATGGCTTAATACTGCTATATCTGACCAGGACAAGACAAACTAAGCACTCAGCCACACGGACATGAAAGTTGTTTACTTTACAATATTAGTAAACAAACATTATGGTTGAAACCATAATTTCCTGTCGGGAGAGCCTTTCCCTCTTTTGTGCACTGTATGCAATCTGAGAGTGTGAATAAGCGGTTTTCCCAGCGTTTTGAGGCTTATTCAGCTCAGAATGGCTTAATACTGCTATATCTGACCAGGACAAGACAAACTAAGCACTCAGCCACACGGACATGAAAGTTGTTTACTTTACAATATTAGTAAACAAACATTATGGTTGAAACCATAATTTCCTGTCGGGAGAGCCTTTCCCTCTTTTGTGCACTGTATGCAATCTGGAGTGTGAATAAGCGGTTTTCCCAGCGTTTTGAGGCTTATTCAGCTCAGAATGGCTTAATACTGCTATATCTGACCAGGACAAGACAAACTAAGCACTCAGCCACACGGACATGAAAGTTGTTTACTTTACAATATTAGTAAACAAACATTATGGTTGAAACCATAATTTCCTGTCGGGAGAGCCTTTCCCTCTTTTGTGCACTGTATGCAATCTGAGTGTGAATAAGCGGTTTTCCCAGCGTTTTGAGGCTTATTCAGCTCAGAATGGCTTAATACTGCTATATCTGACCAGGACAAGACAAACTAAGCACTCAGCCACACGGACATGAAAGTTGTTTACTTTACAATATTAGTAAACAAACATTATGGTTGAAACCATAATTTCCTGTCGGGAGAGCCTTTCCCTCTTTTGTGCACTGTATGCAGTCTGAGAGTGTGAATAAACGGTTTTCCCAGCGTTTTGAGGCTTATTTAGCTCAGAATGGCTTAATACTGCTATATCTGACCAGGACAAGACAAACTAAGCACTCAGCCACACTGGACATGAAAGTTTCCTAATTTCTATTATAATAAACAAACATTATGGTTGAAACCATAATTTCCTGTCCGGAGAGCCTTTCCCTCTTTTGTGCACTGTATGCAAGCTCATTCGGTGAATAAGCGGTTTTCCGAGCGTTTTGAGGCTTATTCAGCTCAGAATGGCTTAATACTGCTATATCTGACCAGGACAAGACAAACTAAGCACTCAGCCACACGGACATGAAAGTTGTTTACTTTACAATATTAGTAAACAAACATTATGGTTGAAACCATAATTTCCTGTCGGGAGAGCCTTTCCCTCTTTTGTGCACTGTATGCAATCTGAGAGTGTGAATAAGCGGTTTTCCCAGCGTTTTGAGGCTTATTTAGCTCAGAATGGCTTAATACTGCTATATCTGACCAGGACAAGACAAACTAAGCACTCAGCCACACGGACATGAAAGTTTCCTAATTTCTATTATAATAAACAAACATTATGGTTGAAACCATAATTTCCTGTCCGGAGAGCCTTTCCCTCTTTTGTGCACTGTATGCAAGCTCATTCGGTGAATAAGCGGTTTTCCGAGCGTTTTGAGGCTTATTCAGCTCAGAATGGCTTAATACTGCTATATCTGACCAGGACAAGACAAACTAAGCACTCAGCCACACGGACATGAAAGTTTCCTAATTTCTATTATAATAAACAAACATTATGGTTGAAACCATTGTAGTATACAGGATGTTTTATGTATGTCTTTGTCTTTTTGGAATGTCTGAGGGTTTCCAGATACTTTCACTTTTAACGGTAAGACATGTGTACATCCAGTCACTGCGTGAAAGTCGGCTTCGAGAAATAGTTAGATTAGAGAAGAAAGAGGAATAGAGAGATAAAGGAAAAAGCCGCAGATTCGGTTAAAAACCCTCTGGGAGGTGGTTTTAGACGGGCCAAAAATCCTGGAAAATCACTAGGTGAATTTCAGGTCAGTTCTAGGAACTGGGGGTGTAGAGTGCAAAATTCAATTGTAAGTTCCCACTCGAACACTAGTTGACGAACAGTGTCTGAAGCAGCCTCTCATTGAATATCTACACCTCATAAGGTAGCATAAATTTAGAAGGAAAAAAGACAAAAAAGGAGCGGCAGAAAAGCATGCTATAGGATAAAGTATGAATGAGTAGATTTTTGAGAATGTAGGATTGGATGTTGTTTGTGTTTTGGGATGAAGTTGACTCTGCTGTGTGTTTTGAGAATCCTTTTTGTGCCCCTGTTGAGTGAGTAGTGTCTGTGTGTGTGTGTGTGTGTGTGTGTGGAGCAGTGTCTCAGCTGTGTGTGAAAGGCTGCAGCATGGGATGGTTTATGGGGTTTATGTTAAGGTGACAGACTTTATATTGAAACAGACACATATAGGTTGTGGTTTGAAAATAGGAGATATAGTAATGTATAAGGAAAGATATTTTGTCTGATATGGATAAGATTTATGAGTTTTTTGAGAGAGGACGTTTTTATGATTAAAACCTATGAGCTTCTTTTTAAGAAGACGTGCTTTTATTGATAAAGTGTATGAGCCTCTTTCAAAAAGATGTTTTTGTTATTGTTAAAATATATGAGCCTCTTTCGAGGGGACTTTTGATATTGTTAAAAGTGTATGAGCCTTTTTTGGGGGACAGTTTGAATAAAAAACTATGAGCCTTTTTTAAGGACGTTTTTGGGAAAAAAGAAAAGAGAGAGAAGAGGGAGAACTTATGAGCCCCCAAAAGGACATAGAAAGAATAGGAGGATGTTTTGTGTGGGTATAAAAAACTTAAAGAGAAATAAAAGAATAGTAGGAGATATAGTTCATGGATGATAATGTATTAATGAAGGAATTAAGATGTTAGAGTGACCTGTGTGTTGGTAGGTAATGTGTCTAATGTGTGAGAGTTGGGGAGAAGGAAAAAAGGAGGTGGAGTGCTCCAGGATGCAGAAGGATGGCAGCTGGCCAAGGTGTCATGTGGATTGATGTTTGCTGACAATAGTGTGTGCAGCTTCTGAATCCAGTCTGCTCAAGGCCAGTGTAGTTTTATCCACAAACTCTTTTCTACAAATACCTGCATTTTAAACATATGTGTTATATAGGTATAACATATCATATGTTGTAGTTGTTTAAAAGGAGAAGCTTGGCAATGGACTGACTTGTTAATGCATTTAATCAATAGAATTATTTGGGTCAAAATGCTGTTAAGAGCAGAGTGGCAAATGTGAGTTTTATTGTCTGTGGTGATTTGAGTGGAACACACTTGATGATAGTTGGTCCCTTGCAGGAGCGTGTGATCTTTTGAGCCCCATATAGGATTGGACGTTTGTTGAAGAAATATTTGTGGAAACTTTACACATAATTTGGAGGATTAATTGTGTGGGTAGTTGATATCATATGTCGACTTAAGGTGTGTACATCCACTGTTATATTGATTGAGTTTTTGGTTCCTTTGGAGTTGGTAAATTTATTGATTGTGGGTAAAATAGTGATTAAAATAAAATAAAATAGATAAATAAAAATAGGGAGAAGTAGGTTAAGTATTTAGAAGTAGTTTTAGTAATCAGTTTAAATTTACAATGAAGGGAGCTACTACAATGTCAGAGAAGGATATTAAAATTCAGAGAGTAATTACCCCTGTTGATGTAGTACAGAAGAATAATCCTTTAGTCAAAGATATTGCGAAGATATCGGAAAGTGGCATAAGCGTTGGCCTGAAATTGACCAACCATGGCCAGTGGTAGGGACTCTTAACCCCGATGTAATTAAAATAATGCATGTGCTTGTGTCTACATATAAGGCGGAACAAAAAGAAGGGTAAGAAAGGAGGAAAACGGAAAGAAAAGAGACAAGTGGAGCTTGGTGTTCTTCAGTTGTTTGAAAATGAGGGACAGAAACTGATAAAGGCTGCAAAAGAAAAGAGAGACAGAGGTGTAGAGGAAATAAGAAAGAATGCAAAGGAAACAGAAAAATTAATGGCAGAGATTAATGCGCCCTTCTCACACGTGGATTCAACGAAGAAACCCCCACCTTATGAGAAGAAGGTGAAGTTTGAGGAGGTTTATCCCCAGCTTCCAGTGATCTCTCAGGAGGGTAATTATCAGATTAAAGATGAGAATGATCAGGTAATAGAAGTGGGAAAAGCGGAAAACGACTATAACAATGTATCCGAGTTCTGACAGTAAGAGGAAGACAATAAGTGTGGGAGCTAAGGATGATCAGAGTGATTTGGGAGACATTGTGGGTAGATATGATCCTGAAGTCAGGAGGATGTTGGCTAGAGCGGAAAGAAGAGGAGAAACATGGACGACAGAGGACTCGGAAGATGATAGCTCTAGTGAAAGTGAGAATGGAGGCAGTGATTGGGAGGAGCAAGTTCCTTTGCCTTCAAGAGGTTTTTTCCCTGCGGCAACTAGCACTGGAATGGAAGAGGCTTTACAAGAGGTTGAGAAAAGTATAAATCAATGCCTTTCGCATCTCTATGAGTCGTTTAGACCAGAGGATCAGAAAGTATGGGAGAATCAATTATTCAGCTCAGAATGGCTTAATACTGCTATATCTGACCAGGACAAGACAAACTAAGCACTCAGCCACACGGACATGAAAGTGTTTACTTTACAATATTAGTAAACAAACATTATGGTTGAAACCATAATTTCCTGTCGGAGAGCCTTTCCCTCTTTTGTGCACTGTATGCAATCTGAGAGTGTGAATAAGCGGTTTTCCCAGCGTTTTGAGGCTTATTCAGCTCAGAATGGCTTAATACTGCTATATCTGACCAGGACAAGACAAACTAAGCACTCAGCCACACGGACATGAAAGTTGTTTACTTTACAATAATAAACAAACATTATGGTTGAAACCATAATTTCCTGTCGGGAGAGCCTTTCCCTCTTTTGTGCACTGTATGCAATCTGATTGGTGAATAAGCGGTTTTCCCAGCGTTTTGAGGCTTATTCAGCTCAGAATGGCTTAATACTGCTATATCTGACCAGGACAAGACAAACTAAGCACTCAGCCACACGGACATGAAAGTTGTTTACTTTACAATATTAGTAAACAAACATTATGGTTGAAACCATAATTTCCTGTCGGAGAGCCTTTCCCTCTTTTGTGCACTGTATGCAATCTGAGAGTGTGAATAAGCGGTTTTCCCAGCGTTTTGAGGCTTATTCAGCTCAGAATGGCTTAATACTGCTATATCTGACCAGGACAAGACAAACTAAGCACTCAGCCACACGGACATGAAAGTTGTTTACTTTACAATATTAGTAAACAAACATTATGGTTGAAACCATAATTTCCTGTCGGCAGAGCCTTTCCCTCTTTTGTGCACTGTATGCAATCTGAGAGTGTGAATAAGCGGTTTTCCCAGCGTTTTGAGGCTTATTCAGCTCAGAATGGCTTAATACTGCTATATCTGACCAGGACAAGACAAACTAAGCACTCAGCCACACGGACATGAAAGTTGTTTACTTTACAATATTAGTAAACAAACATTATGGTTGAAACCATAATTTCCTGTCGGAGAGCCTTTCCCTCTTTTGTGCACTGTATGCAATGTGAATAAGCGGTTTTCCCAGCGTTTTGAGGCTTATTCAGCTCAGAATGGCTTAATACTGCTATATCTGACCAGGACAAGACAAACTAAGCACTCAGCCACACGGACATGAAAGTTGTTTACTTTACAATATTAGTAAACAAACATTATGGTTGAAACCATAATTTCCTGTCGGAGAGCCTTTCCCTCTTTTGTGCACTGTATGCAATCTGAGAGTGTGAATAAGCGGTTTTCCCAGCGTTTTGAGGCTTATTCAGCTCAGAATGGCTTAATACTGCTATATCTGACCAGGACAAGACAAACTAAGCACTCAGCCACACGGACATGAAAGTTGTTTACTTTACAATATTAGTAAACAAACATTATGGTTGAAACCATAATTTCCTCCGGAGAGCCTTTCCCTCTTTTGTGCACTGTATGCAAATCGTGAATAAGCGGTTTTCCCAGCGTTTTGAGGCTTATTCAGCTCAGAATGGCTTAATACTGCTATATCTGACCAGGACAAGACAAACTAAGCACTCAGCCACACGGACATGAAAGTTTTACTTTTATATAATAAACAAACATTATGGTTGAAACCATAATTTCCTGTCGGAGAGCCTTTCCCTCTTTTGTGCACTGTATGCAATCTCTCGGTGAATAAGCGGTTTTCCAGCGTTTTGAGGCTTATTCAGCTCAGAATGGCTTAATACTGCTATATCTGACCAGGACAAGACAAACTAAGCACTCAGCCACACGGACATGAAAGTTGTTTACTTTACAATATTAGTAAACAAACATTATGGTTGAAACCATAATTTCCTGTCGGCAGAGCCTTTCCCTCTTTTGTGCACTGTATGCAAGCTCAGGTGAATAAGCGGTTTTCCCAGCGTTTTGAGGCTTATTCAGCTCAGAATGGCTTAATACTGCTATATCTGACCAGGACAAGACAAACTAAGCACTCAGCCACACGGACATGAAAGTTTTACTTTCTATTTAGTAAACAAACATTATGGTTGAAACCATAATTTCCTGTCGGAGAGCCTTTCCCTCTTTTGTGCACTGTATGCAAAGCTCATTGTGAATAAGCGGTTTTCCCAGCGTTTTGAGGCTTATTCAGCTCAGAATGGCTTAATACTGCTATATCTGACCAGGACAAGACAAACTAAGCACTCAGCCACACGGACATGAAAGTTGTTTACTTTACAATATTAGTAAACAAACATTATGGTTGAAACCATAATTTCCTGTCGGCAGAGCCTTTCCCTCTTTTGTGCACTGTATGCAATCTGAGAGTGTGAATAAGCGGTTTTCCCAGCGTTTTGAGGCTTATTCAGCTCAGAATGGCTTAATACTGCTATATCTGACCAGGACAAGACAAACTAAGCACTCAGCCACACGGACATGAAAGTTGTTTACTTTACAATATTAGTAAACAAACATTATGGTTGAAACCATAATTTCCTGTCGGAGAGCCTTTCCCTCTTTTGTGCACTGTATGCAAGGTGAATAAGCGGTTTTCCAGCGTTTGAGGCTTATTCAGCTCAGAATGGCTTAATACTGCTATATCTGACCAGGACAAGACAAACTAAGCACTCAGCCACACGGACATGAAAGTTGTTTACTTTACAATATTAGTAAACAAACATTATGGTTGAAACCATAATTTCCTGTCGGAGAGCCTTTCCCTCTTTTGTGCACTGTATGCAATCTTGTGAATAAGCGGTTTTCCAGCGTTTTGAGGCTTATTCAGCTCAGAATGGCTTAATACTGCTATATCTGACCAGGACAAGACAAACTAAGCACTCAGCCACACGGACATGAAAGTTGTTTACTTTACAATATTAGTAAACAAACATTATGGTTGAAACCATAATTTCCTGTCCGAGAGCCTTTCCCTCTTTTGTGCACTGTATGCAATCTGAGAGGTGAATAAGCGGTTTTCCCAGCGTTTTGAGGCTTATTCAGCTCAGAATGGCTTAATACTGCTATATCTGACCAGGACAAGACAAACTAAGCACTCAGCCACACGGACATGAAAGTTGTTTACTTTACAATATTAGTAAACAAACATTATGGTTGAAACCATAATTTCCTGTCGGCAGAGCCTTTCCCTCTTTTGTGCACTGTATGCAATCTGAGAGTGTGAATAAGCGGTTTTCCCAGCGTTTTGAGGCTTATTCAGCTCAGAATGGCTTAATACTGCTATATCTGACCAGGACAAGACAAACTAAGCACTCAGCCACACGGACATGAAAGTTGTTTACTTTACAATATTAGTAAACAAACATTATGGTTGAAACCATAATTTCCTGTCGGAGAGCCTTTCCCTCTTTTGTGCACTGTATGCAATCTGAGAGTGTGAATAAGCGGTTTCCCAGCGTTTTGAGGCTTATTCAGCTCAGAATGGCTTAATACTGCTATATCTGACCAGGACAAGACAAACTAAGCACTCAGCCACACGGACATGAAAGTTGTTTACTTTACAATATTATAAACAAACATTATGGTTGAAACCATAATTTCCTGTCGGCAGAGCCTTTCCCTCTTTTGTGCACTGTATGCAATCTGAGAGTGTGAATAAGCGTTTTCCCAGCGTTTTGAGGCTTATTCAGCTCAGAATGGCTTAATACTGCTATATCTGACCAGGACAAGACAAACTAAGCACTCAGCCACACGGACATGAAAGTTTTTCTTTACAATATTATAAACAAACATTATGGTTGAAACCATAATTTCCTGTCGGAGAGCCTTTCCCTCTTTTGTGCACTGTATGCAATCTGAGAGTGTGAATAAGCGGTTTTCCAGCGTTTTGAGGCTTATTCAGCTCAGAATGGCTTAATACTGCTATATCTGACCAGGACAAGACAAACTAAGCACTCAGCCACACGGACATGAAAGTTGTTTACTTTACAATATTAGTAAACAAACATTATGGTTTGTAGTATACAGGATGTTTTATGTATGTTTTTGTCTTTTTGGAATGTCTGAGGGTTTCCAGATACTTTCACTTTTTACGAGTTTCCTACGTCTGAGTTAGCCCTTGGGTTTATGTTTAGGATAAGAGTTAAGAATGTGACCCCCAGACTAGTAGGGTTAAAGGTGAGGGTTTCCTCTCACCCATCTTCTTCTTCTTGACAGTGAAGGCATTGATTAAGGTCCAGATGTCTCCTATGAACCATGTAAACAACCAATGTATATATACTGGTGTTTAGAGCTGTTAGGTAGAGAGATCCATATTGGCTCGGATCCTCTCACAGGCTACTGCAGTGCTTGTCCGATGCTGAACTACTTTGTAATAAACTTCTATATACAAGTAAGTCAGTGTCAGCGGAGATCTTCTCTTCATCATCTTCACATCAACATCACCATCAAATATACCACAAGAATTTGGCGTCACGAACTTCGGACGTGTTGTGACCTGCGGCGTTCCTGGCAATTTCAGCGCACCTACTCCCGCACCGAGCCTGCAGGATATGGTGAGCATTTCTCGCTTCTGGGGGTGCTGGTTTGTTCGTCGCTGTTGTGAGTGTTTGCTGTTTGGTCGCACCGGAAAGAATTGTGCTGTGTTGATGTTTGGGGTGATGCTCCGTTCTAAATTTGATTTATTGCGCTGTGGACAGCGCATAAAAAGGGGGAGAGTGACAGAGAAGTGAAGTAAATAAGAAGTTTGAAGAAGTGAAGAAAATAAGAGTTTGAAGTAAAAAGTGTAGAATAGCCTAATTAGTAACGATAAGGTGAGCTAAATAACACCATGCAAGATTAATGAAGACTGGGCCCTTATCTTCTTAACGGTAAGACATGTGTACATTAGTCACTGCGTGAAAGTTGGTTTTGAGAGATAGTCGGATTAGAAAAAGAGAAAAAAAAAGAGAAGGAACAATCCTGGGCCAGGGCAAATTGGACGGTTGGGGAAAAAAAGAGATACAGGAAAAAAGGAATAAAGAGAAATAGGAATAAGGAAGAGATAGAGGAATAAAAGGTAAAGGAAAAATGCCGCAGATTTGGTCAAAGCCCTCTGGGAGGCAGTTTTAGACGGGCCAAAAATCCTGGAAAATCACTAGGTGAATTTCAGGTCAGTTCAAGGAACTGGGGTGTAGAGTGTAAAATTCAATTGTAAGTTCCCACTCGAACACTAGTTGACGAACAGTGTCTGAAGCAGCCTCTCATTGAATATCTACACCTCATGAGGTAGCATAAATTTAGAAGTAAACTAAGAGAAAAGGAGCGGCAGAAAAGCATGCTATAGGATAAAGTATGAATGAGTAGATTTTTGAGAATGTAGGATGGATGTTTGTGTTTTGGGATGAAGTTGACTCTGCTGTGTGTTTTGAATCCTTTTTGTGTCCCTGTTGAGTGAGTAGTGTCTGTGTGTGCGTGTGTGTGGAGCTGTGTCTCAGCTGTGTGTGAAAGGCTGCAAGCATGGGATGGTTTATGGGGTTTATGTTAAGGTGACAGACTTTATATTGAACAGACACATATAGGTTGTGGTTGAAAATAGGAGATATAGTAATGTATAAGGGAAGATTTTTGTCTGATATGGATAAGATTTATGTTTTTTGAGAGAGGACGTTTTTATGATTAAAACCTATGAGCTTTAAGAAGACGTTCTTTTTTTGATAAAGTGTATGAGCCTCTTTCAAAAAGATGTTTTTGTTATTGATAAAATATATGAGCCTCTTTCGAGGGACTTTTGATATTGTTAAAAATATATGAGCCTTTTTTGGGGGACAGTTTGAATAAAAACTGAGCCTTTTTTAAGGACGTTTTTGGGGAAAAAAGAGAGAAGAGGGAGAACTTATGAGCCCCCAAAAGGACATAGAAAGAATAGGAGGATGTTTTGTGTGGGTATAAAAACTTAAAGAGAAATAAAAGAATAGTAGGAGATACAGTTCATGGATGATAATGTATTAATGAAAGAATTAAGATGTTAGAGTGACCTGTGTTGGTAGGTAATGTGTCTAATGTGTGAGAGTTGGGGAGAAGGAAAAAGAGGTGGAGTGCTCCAGGATGCAGAAGGATGGCAGCTGGCCAAGGTGTCATGTGGATTGAGGTTTGCTGACAATAGTGTGTGCAGCTTCTGAATCCAGTCTGCTCAAGGCCAGTGTAGTTTTATCCACAAACTCTTTTCTACAAATACCTGCATTTTAAACATATGCGTTATATAGGTATAATATCATATGTTGTAGTTGTTTAAAGGAGAAGCTTGGCAATGGACTGACTTGTTAATGCATTTAATCAATAGACTAGAATTATTTGGGTCAAATGCTGTTAAGAGCAGAGTGGCAAATGTGAGTTTTATTGTCTGTGGTGATTTGAGTGGTGTTGAGGATTGAACACACTTGGTAATAGTTGGTCCCTTGGAGGAGCGTGTGATCTTTTGAGCCCTATATAGGATTGGACGTTTGTTGAAGAAATATTTGAGGGAACTTTACACATAATTTGGAAGATTAATTGTGTGTGTGGTTAGTTGATATATGTCGACTTAAGTGTTGTACATCCATTGTTATATGATTGTTTTTGGTTCCTTTGGAGTTGGCAAATTTATTGATTGTGGTAAAATAGTGATTTAAATAAAATAAAATAGATAAATAAAATAGGGAGAAGTAGGTTAAGTATTTAGAAGTAGTTTTAGTAATCAGTTTAAATTTACAATGAAGGGAGCTACTACAATGTCAGAGAAGGATATTAAAATTCAGAGAGTAATTACCCCTGTTGATGTAGTACAGAAGAATAATCCTTTAGTCAAAGATATTGCGAAGATATCGGAGAAATGGCATAAGCGTTGGCCTGAAATTGACCAACTATGGCCAGTGGTAGGGACTCTTAACCCAGATGTAATTAAAATAATGCATGTGCTTGTGTCTACATATAAGGCGGAACAAAAGAAGGGTAAGAAAGGAGAAAAACGTAAAGAAAAGAGACAAGTGGAGCTTGGTGTTCTTCAGTTGTTTGAAAATGAGGGACAGAAATTGATAAAGGCTGCAAAAGAAAAGAGAGATAGAGGTGTAGAGGAAATAAGAAAGAATGCAAAGGAAACAGAAAAATTAATGGCAGAGATTAATACACCCTTCTCACATGTGGATTCAACGAAGAAACCCCACCTTATGAGAAGAAGGTGAAGTTTGAGGAAGTTTATCCCCAGCTCCCAGTGATCTCTCAGGGGGGTAATTATCAGATTAAAGATGAGAATGATAGAGTTATAGAAGTGGGACAAGCGGGAGACTATAACGATGTATTCAAGTTCTGACAGTAAGAGGAAGACAATAAGTGTGGGAGCTAAGGATGATCAGAGTGACTTGGAAGACATTGTGGGTAGATATGATCCTAAAGTCAAAAGGATGTTGGCTAGAGCGGAAAGAAGAGGAGAAACATGGACGACAGAGGACTCGGAAGATGATAGCTCTAGTGAAAGTGAGAATGGAGGCAGTGATTGGGAGGAGCAAGTTCCTTTGCCTTCAAGAGGTTTTTTCCCTGCGGCAACTAGCACTGGAATGGAAGAGGCCTTACAAGAGGTTGAGAAAAGTATAAATCAATGCCTTTCGCATCTCTATGAGTTGTCTAGACCAGAGGATCAGAAAGTATGGGAGAGTCAATTAAAGTGGTTAAAGACACAGAAGAAAACTTTGCGGAAGAAGATTCCCAAAAATTAGGAAAAGATATTCACTGCGCCCAAGAAAAGGGAAAATGTGTCCAGTGGTTGTTCGAGGACAGAATTTGGAATACAAGCCTTGGCAGATACAGATATGTCAGATATACTTGAGAAGTTACCTACTCTTCAAGATGGAGCACATCCTTGGATTTCAAAGCTGGAAGAGATTATGGTGGAACACAAGCTGCCATGGAGAATATTAAGAGACTTTTGGCTAGTCTCCTAGGGGTTCCAGCTATGGAAGAGATTCTACAGAAAGCGGGACTTGACCGATATATAGGGACTGCTGTGAATGATCCGGAGCTGTTTGCAGCAAGTAGAGGTCGAGTGTGGAGAGTGTTGAAAGATACTTTTCCCACTAATG
>NW_026117574.1:0-23317 GCF_001640805.2 Lates calcarifer
TCTGAGAGTGTGAATAAGCGGTTTTCCCAGCGTTTTGAGGCTTATTCAGCTCAGAATGGCTTAATACTGCTATATCTGACCAGGACAAGACATAAGCACTCAGCCACACGACATGAAAGTTTTAATTTCTAATTATAATAAACAAACATTATGGTTGAAACCATAATTTCCTGTCGGAGAGCCTTTCCCTCTTTTGTGCACTGTATGCAAGCTCTTGGTGAATAAGCGGTTTTCCGAGCGTTTTGAGGCTTATTCAGCTCAGAATGGCTTAATACTGCTATATCTGACCAGGACAAGACAAACTAAGCACTCAGCCACACGGACATGAAAGTTTCCTAATTTCTATTATAATAAACAAACATTATGGTTGAAACCATAATTTCCTGTCGGGAGAGCCTTTCCCCTCTTTGTGCACTGTATGCAATCTGAGAGTGTGAATAAGCGGTTTTCCCAGCGTTTTGAGGCTTATTCAGCTCAGAATGGCTTAATACTGCTATATCTGACCAGGACAAGACAAACTAAGCACTCAGCCACACGGACATGAAAGTTTCCTACTTTCTATTATAAACAAACATTATGGTTGAAACCATAATTTCCTGTCGGAGAGCCTTTCCCTCTTTTGTGCACTGTATGCAATCTCAGGTGAATAAGCGGTTTTCCGAGCGTTTTGAGGCTTATTCAGCTCAGAATGGCTTAATACTGCTATATCTGACCAGGACAAGACAAACTAAGCACTCAGCCACACGGACATGAAAGTTTCCTAATTTCTATTATAATAAACAAACATTATGGTTGAAACCATTGTAGTATACAGGATGTTTTATGTATGTCTTTGTCTTTTTGGAATGTCTGAGGGTTTCCAGATACTTTCACTTTTAACGGTAAGACATGTGTACATCAGTCACTGCGTGAAAGTCGGCTTCGAGAAATAGTTAGATTAGAGAAGAAAGAGGAATAGAGAGATAAAGGAAAAAGCCGCAGATTCGGTTAAAAACCCTCTGGGAGGTGGTTTTAGACGGGCCAAAAATCCTGGAAAATCACTAGGTGAATTTCAGGTCAGTTCTAGGAACTGGGGGTGTAGAGTGCAAAATTCAATTGTAAGTTCCCACTCGAACACTAGTTGACGAACAGTGTCTGAAGCAGCCTCTCATTGAATATCTACACCTCATAAGGTAGCATAAATTTAGAAGGAAAAAAGACAAAAAAGGAGCGGCAGAAAAGCATGCTATAGGATAAAGTATGAATGAGTAGATTTTTGAGAATGTAGGATTGGATGTTGTTTGTGTTTTGGGATGAAGTTGACTCTGCTGTGTGTTTTGAGAATCCTTTTTGTGCCCCTGTTGAGTGAGTAGTGTCTGTGTGTGTGTGTGTGTGTGTGTGTGTGGAGCAGTGTCTCAGCTGTGTGTGAAAGGCTGGCAGCATGGGATGGTTTATGGGGTTTATGTTAAGGTGACAGACTTTATATTGAACAGACACATATAGGTTGTGGTTGAAAATAGGAGATATAGTAATGTATAAGGAAAGATATTTTGTCTGATATGGATAAGATTTATGAGTTTTTTTGAGAGAGGACGTTTTTATGATTAAAACCTATGAGCTTCTTTTTAAGAAGACGTGCTTTTATTGATAAAGTGTATGAGCCTCTTTCAAAAAGATGTTTTTTGTTATTGTTAAAATATATGAGCCTCTTTTCGAGGGGACTTTTGATATTGTTAAAAGTGTATGAGCCTTTTTTGGGGGACAGTTTGAATAAAAACTATGAGCCTTTTTAAGGACGTTTTTGGGAAAAAAAGAAAAGAGAGAGAAGAGGGAGAACTTATGAGCCCCCAAAAGGACATAGAAAAGAATAGGAGGATGTTTTGTGTGGGTATAAAAAACTTAAAGAGAAATAAAAGAATAGTAGGAGATATAGTTCATGGATGATAATGTATTAATGAAGGAATTAAGATGTTAGAGTGACCTGTGTGTTGGTAGGTAATGTGTCTAATGTGTGAGAGTTGGGGAGAAGGAAAAAAGGAGGTGGAGTGCTCCAGGATGCAGAAGGATGGCAGCTGGCCAAGGTGTCATGTGGATTGATGTTTGCTGACAATAGTGTGTGCAGCTTCTGAATCCAGTCTGCTCAAGGCCAGTGTAGTTTTATCCACAAACTCTTTTCTACAAATACCTGCATTTTAAACATATGTGTTATATAGGTATAACATATCATATGTTGTAGTTGTTTAAAGGAGAAGCTTGGCAATGGACTGACTTGTTAATGCATTTAATCAATAGAATTATTTGGGTCAAATGCTGTTAAGAGCAGAGTGGCAAATGTGAGTTTTATTGTCTGTGGTGATTTGAGTGGAACACACTTGATGATAGTTGGTCCCTTGCAGGAGCGTGTGATCTTTTGAGCCCCATATAGGATTGGACGTTTGTTGAAGAAATATTTGTGGAAACTTTACACATAATTTGGAGGATTAATTGTGTGGGTAGTTGATATCATATGTCGACTTAAGTGTTGTACATCCACTGTTATATTGATTGAGTTTTTGGTTCCTTTGGAGTTGGTAAATTTATTGATTGTGGTAAAATAGTGATTTAAAATAAAATAAAATAGATAAATAAAATAGGGAGAAGTAGGTTAAGTATTTAGAAGTAGTTTTAGTAATCAGTTTAAATTTACAATGAAGGGAGCTACTACAATGTCAGAGAAGGATATTAAAATTCAGAGAGTAATTACCCCTGTTGATGTAGTACAGAAGAATAATCCTTTAGTCAAAGATATTGCGAAGATATCGGAGAAGTGGCATAAGCGTTGGCCTGAAATTGACCAACCATGGCCAGTGGTAGGGACTCTTAACCCCGATGTAATTAAAATAATGCATGTGCTTGTGTCTACATATAAGGCGGAACAAAAGAAGGGTAAGAAAGGAGGAAAACGGAAAGAAAAGAGACAAGTGGAGCTTGGTGTTCTTCAGTTGTTTGAAAATGAGGGACAGAAACTGATAAAGGCTGCAAAAGAAAAGAGAGACAGAGGTGTAGAGGAAATAAGAAAGAATGCAAAGGAAACAGAAAAATTAATGGCAGAGATTAATGCGCCCTTCTCACACCGTGGATTCAACGAAGAAACCCCCACCTTATGAGAAGAAGGTGAAGTTTGAGGAGGTTTATCCCCAGCTTCCAGTGATCTCTCAGGAGGGTAATTATCAGATTAAAGATGAGAATGATCAGGTAATAGAAGTGGGAAAAGCGGAAACGACTATAACAATGTATCCGAGTTCTGACAGTAAGAGGAAGACAATAAGTGTGGGAGCTAAGGATGATCAGAGTGATTTGGGAGACATTGTGGGTAGATATGATCCTGAAGTCAGGAGGATGTTGGCTAGAGCGGAAAGAAGAGGAGAAACATGGACGACAGAGGACTCGGAAGATGATAGCTCTAGTGAAAGTGAGAATGGAGGCAGTGATTGGGAGGAGCAAGTTCCTTTGCCTTCAAGAGGTTTTTTCCCTGCAGGCAACTAGCACTGGAATGGAAGAGGCTTTACAAGAGGTTGAGAAAAGTATAAATCAATGCCTTTCGCATCTCTATGAGTCGTTTAGACCAGAGGATCAGAAAGTATGGGAGAATCAATTAAAGTGGTTAAAGACACAGAAGAAAGCCTTGCGGAAAAAGATTTCCCAAAAATTAGGGAAGAGATATTCACTGCGCCCAAGAAAAGGGAAAATGTGTCCAGTGGTTGTTCGAGGACAGAATTTGGAGTACAAGCCTTGGCAGAATACAGATATGTCAGATATACTTGAGAAGTTACCTACTCTTCAAGATGGAGCACATCCTTGGATTTCAAAGTTGGAAGAGATTATGGTGGGAACACAAGCTGCCATGGGAGATATTAAGAGACTCTTGGCTAGTCTCCTTGGGGTTCCAGCTATGGAAGAGATTCTACAGAAAGCGGGACTTGACCGATATATAGGTACTGCTGTGAATGATTCGGAGCTGTTTGCAGCAAGTAGAGGTCGAGTGTGGAGAGTGTTGAAAGATACTTTTCCTACTAATGTACATCCTGATAATATCTTGATTGAGCCGTTAGGACAGGAAGAAAATCCGAGGGCCTATGTGTCAAGAGCCCATCAGGTGTGGAGAAATGTCACAGGAAATGATCCAGACTTGAATCGAATGGAGCAGTCAATTTTGCGGGCTAAAATACAGAAGGGGCTGCCCTTACCAGTGAGGAGCAAATTGGCAGAGGTGGTTGGTCTTGGAAGTATGACAAAGAATGTCTATGCGGATCATATAGCCCATCAAGTGGAGCTATATAGGAAAAAGGAACATGATCAGAAAGAGCAGGATCGAGAGATCCTTAGGAAACTTAATCAAATAGAGGTTAGCGGAAGGTAAGCAAGTGATGAGATATACACCGATTCCGCACATGCATATAATGAATGTCATTTGTTTGGATCAGTGTGGAAGAGCTGAGAGTTTAAGAAAATAGATGGTTCTCCATTGCAGTATTATGCTCAAATAATGAAACTGTTGCATGTGAAGATAAACCAGTTGAAGGTCAGAGATACATGTTCAGGTTTTTGTGTAGAGAGATCATAAGCAGGTGGGGACTTCCAGGTTGGATACTCTCAGATAAAGGGAAAGAGTTTATGGATAAAATGGTGAAATTGATTTAGTAAAATTGGGAATTAGATGGTTTGGAGCAATTTATCATCCACGAAGCCAAAGGATAGAGAGAGAGGAGTGAGATATGCAAAGAAGATTTTGATGTGAAGGTTGTGTGTATATTGAATTTTGAAGGATTGTGGTATGTGAGTTGTTTGAAAGAAAGTTGAAGTAAGTTTTATGAAAGAGAAGGGAAGTGATATAGATGGAGATGAAAGAGTATTGATAGAAGGTGGACTGTTGGAGACATATCCGTTTTGAATATTCATATCTCTCATTATGGTTTTGATATTTCTTATTGTTTTATCCTTTCACTCTATAGAGTGATATGATAAAAGGGGGGAAATGGAAAATGTGATTTATAATCTGAAATGATATGATATTGTGAATTTTACATTTACTTATAGGATTATGATCTGCATTTGATGTTTCAATTTACATCTGTTGTTTGGTACAAGATACTGGTTGGTGTTTTCTTTCTTCCAGAACAGTATTGGGGGAAAGGATCACTATGGGACAATAAGAATGGACTGGAGGACTCTGAATAAGGATACTGTGATGCAATATTCGGAGTCAACACTTCATCGACACAACAGTGACAGTCGACGCTGCTGAGGAGCTGTTGTGGGATGTTTGATTTAGTTTTTGATTTTCTATATTGTATGAGTAATACTTAAACTGTGTGACATTTTCTTAGGTTGAAATTGTTGAAGGAAGATGTCTTCTGTTGTGGGGTAAATGCATTGGGACCTCAGATGTTTTTTTCTTTTTCTGATGCCTAGGGAAATAGGGGCTAGGCAGGGAAAGGTCCATTGGAAGGTGCGATGGGTCGACCAGCCTGAAAGTGGACATTGTTTGGATTTTATTTTCTGAGGGTTCCATATGTACTTGCCTGAAGTTATATCCTTGTATTAATGATGAAATTTCTCCTTCTAATTGGTCTGGAGTACTATAAAGTGGTCGCCTGGGGCAGAGGGGCTGTGAGAGAATTTTCCTGTCTAGATTGTTTGATGGAAATTTCAGGAAAGATAGCTGCTTGACAGGTTTTTCGCTCTCACACTCCATAAAGTTATGTTTATGCTTTGGGAAGTATATGTAGGTAAACATGTATGTTTTATTCTTTATTTTTCGAGGCTAGGTAGCCTCGCAGGGGGGAATTATGTAGTATACAGGATGTTTTATGTATGTCTTTGTCTTTTTGGAATGTCTGAGGGTTTCCAGATACTTTCACTTTTTATGAGTTTCCTATGTCTGAGTTAACCTTTGGGGTTCATGTTTAGGATAAGAGTTAAGAATGTGACCCCTAGACTAGTAGAGGTTAAGGGTGAGGGTTTCCTCTCCCCTTATCTTCTTCCTCTCAATAGTGAAGGTATTGACTAAGGTCCAGATGTTTCCTATGAACCATGTAAACAACCAATGTATATATACTGGTGTTTAGAGCTGTTAGGGAGAGAGATCCATATTGGCTCGGATCCTCTCACAGGCTACTGCAGTGCTTGTCCGATGCTGAACTACTTTGTAATAAACTTCTATATACAAGTAAGTCAGTGTCAGCGGAGATCTTCTCTTCATCATCTTCACATCGACATCACCACCTAATATACCACACCATAATTTCCTGTCCGGAGAGCCTTTCCCTCTTTTGTGCACTGTATGCAATCTGAGAGTGTGAATAAACGGTTTTCCCAGCGTTTTGAGGCTTATTCAGCTCAGAATGGCTTAATACTGCTATATCTGACCAGGACAAGACAAACTAAGCACTCAGCCACACGGACATGAAAGTTTCCTAATTTCTATTATAATAAACAAACATTATGGTTGAAACCATAATTTCCTGTCGGGAGAGCCTTTCCCTCTTTTGTGCACTGTATGCAATCTGAGAGTGTGAATAAGCGGTTTTCCCAGCGTTTTGAGGCTTATTCAGCTCAGAATGGCTTAATACTGCTATATCTGACCAGGACAAGACAAACTAAGCACTCAGCCACACGGACATGAAAGTTTCCTAATTTCTATTATAATAAACAAACATTATGGTTGAAACCATAATTTCCTGTCGGGAGAGCCTTTCCCTCTTTTGTGCACTGTATGCAAGCTCATTCGGTGAATAAGCGGTTTTCCCAGCGTTTTGAGGCTTATTCAGCTCAGAATGGCTTAATACTGCTATATCTGACCAGGACAAGACAAACTAAGCACTCAGCCACACGGACATGAAAGTTTCCTAATTTCTATTATAATAAACAAACATTATGGTTGAAACCATAATTTCCTGTCGGGAGAGCCTTTCCCTCTTTTGTGCACTGTATGCAATCTGAGAGTGTGAATAAGCGGTTTTCCCAGCGTTTTGAGGCTTATTCAGCTCAGAATGGCTTAATACTGCTATATCTGACCAGGACAAGACAAACTAAGCACTCAGCCACACGGACATGAAAGTTGTTTACTTTACAATATTAGTAAACAAACATTATGGTTGAAACCATAATTTCCTGTCGGGAGAGCCTTTCCCTCTTTTGTGCACTGTATGCAGTCTGAGAGTGTGAATAAACGGTTTTCCCAGCGTTTTGAGGCTTATTCAGCTCAGAATGGCTTAATACTGTTATATCTGACCAGGACAAGACAAACTAAGCACTCAGCCACACGGACATGAAAGTTTCCTAATTTCTATTATAATAAACAAACATTATGGTTGAAACCATAATTTCCTGTCGGGAGAGCCTTTCCCTCTTTTGTGCACTGTATGCAAGCTCATTCGGTGAATAAGCGGTTTTCCCAGCGTTTTGAGGCTTATTCAGCTCAGAATGGCTTAATACTGCTATATCTGACCAGGACAAGACAAACTAAGCACTCAGCCACACGGACATGAAAGTTTCCTAATTTCTATTATAATAAACAAACATTATGGTTGAAACCATAATTTCCTGTCCGGGAGAGCCTTTCCCTCTTTTGTGCACTGTATGCAAGCTCATTCGGTGAATAAGCGGATTTCCGAGCGTTTTGAGGCTTATTCAGCTCAGAATGGCTTAATACTGCTATATCTGACCAGGACAAGACAAACTAAGCACTCAGCCACACGGACATGAAAGTTTCCTAATTTCTATTATAATAAACAAACATTATGGTTGAAACCATAATTTCCTGTCGGGAGAGCCTTTCCCTCTTTTGTGCACTGTATGCAAGCTCATTCGGTGAATAAGCGGTTTTCCCAGCGTTTTGAGGCTTATTCAGCTCAGAATGGCTTAATACTGCTATATCTGACCAGGACAAGACAAACTAAGCACTCAGCCACACGGACATGAAAGTTGTTTACTTTACAATATTAGTAAACAAACATTATGGTTGAAACCATAATTTCCTGTCGGGAGAGCCTTTCCCTCTTTTGTGCACTGTATGCAATCTGAAAGTGTGAATAAGCGGTTTTCCGAGCGTTTTGAGGCTTATTCAGCTCAGAATGGCTTAATACTGCTATATCTGACCAGGACAAGACAAACTAAGCACTCAGCCACACTGGACATGAAAGTTTCCTAATTTCTATTATAATAAACAAACATTATGGTTGAAACCATAATTTCCTGTCCGGAGAGCCTTTCCCTCTTTTGTGCACTGTATGCAAGCTCATTCGGTGAATAAGCGGATTTCCGAGCGTTTTGAGGCTTATTCAGCTCAGAATGGCTTAATACTGCTATATCTGACCAGGACAAGACAAACTAAGCACTCAGCCACACGGACATGAAAGTTTCCTAATTTCTATTATAATAAACAAACATTATGGTTGAAACCATAATTTCCTGTCGGGAGAGCCTTTCCCTCTTTTGTGCACTGTATGCAAGCTCATTCGGTGTGAATAAGCGGTTTTCCCAGCGTTTTGAGGCTTATTCAGCTCAGAATGGCTTAATACTGCTATATCTGACCAGGACAAGACAAACTAAGCACTCAGCCACACGGACATGAAAGTTGTTTACTTTACAATATTAGTAAACAAACATTATGGTTGAAACCATAATTTCCTGTCGGGAGAGCCTTTCCCTCTTTTGTGCACTGTATGCAATCTGAAAGTGTGAATAAGCGGTTTTCCGAGCGTTTTGAGGCTTATTCAGCTCAGAATGGCTTAATACTGCTATATCTGACCAGGACAAGACAAACTAAGCACTCAGCCACACTGACATGAAAGTTTCCTAATTTCTATTATAATAAACAAACATTATGGTTGAAACCATAATTTCCTGTCCGGAGAGCCTTTCCCTCTTTTGTGCACTGTATGCAAGCTCATTCGGTGAATAAGCGGTTTTCCCAGCGTTTGAGGCTTATTCAGCTCAGAATGGCTTAATACTGCTATATCTGACCAGGACAAGACAAACTAAGCACTCAGCCACACGGACATGAAAGTTGTTTACTTTACAATATTAGTAAACAAACATTATGGTTGAAACCATAATTTCCTGTCGGGAGAGCCTTTCCCTCTTTTGTGCACTGTATGCAAGCTCATTCGGTGAATAAGTGGTTTTCCCAGCGTTTTGAGGCTTATTCAGCTCAGAATGGCTTAATACTGCTATATCTGACCAGGACAAGACAAACTAAGCACTCAGCCACACGGACATGAAAGTTGTTTACTTTACAATATTAGTAAACAAACATTATGGTTGAAACCATAATTTCCTGTCGGGAGAGCCTTTCCCTCTTTTGTGCACTGTATGCAATCTGAGAGTGTGAATAAGCGGTTTTCCCAGCGTTTTGAGGCTTATTCAGCTCAGAATGGCTTAATACTGCTATATCTGACCAGGACAAGACAAACTAAGCACTCAGCCACACGGACATGAAAGTTTCCTAATTTCTATTATAATAAACAAACATTATGGTTGAAACCATAATTTCCTGTCCGGAGAGCCTTTCCCTCTTTTGTGCACTGTATGCAAGCTCATTCGGTGAATAAGCGGTTTTCCGAGCGTTTTGAGGCTTATTCAGCTCAGAATGGCTTAATACTGCTATATCTGACCAGGACAAGACAAACTAAGCACTCAGCCACACGGACATGAAAGTTTCCTAATTTCTATTATAATAAACAAACATTATGGTTGAAACCATAATTTCCTGTCCGGAGAGCCTTTCCCTCTTTTGTGCACTGTATGCAAGCTCATTCGGTGAATAAGCGGTTTTCCGAGCGTTTTGAGGCTTATTCAGCTCAGAATGGCTTAATACTGCTATATCTGACCAGGACAAGACAAACTAAGCACTCAGCCACACGGACATGAAAGTTGTTTACTTTACAATATTAGTAAACAAACATTATGGTTGAAACCATAATTTCCTGTCGGGAGAGCCTTTCCCTCTTTTGTGTACTGTATGCAGTCTGAGAGTGTGAATAAACGGTTTTCCCAGCGTTTTGAGGCTTATTTAGCTCAGAATGGCTTAATACTGCTATATCTGACCAGGACAAGACAAACTGAGCACTCAGCCACACGGACATGAAAGTTTCCTAATTTCTATTATAATAAACAAACATTATGGTTGAAACCATAATTTCCTGTCCGGAGAGCCTTTCCCTCTTTTGTGCACTGTATGCAAGCTCATTCGGTGAATAAGCGGTTTTCCGAGCGTTTTGAGGCTTATTCAGCTCAGAATGGCTTAATACTGCTATATCTGACCAGGACAAGACAAACTAAGCACTCAGCCACACTGACATGAAAGTTTCCTAATTTCTATTATAATAAACAAACATTATGGTTGAAACCATAATTTCCTGTCCGGAGAGCCTTTCCCTCTTTTGTGCACTGTATGCAAGCTCATTCGGTGAATAAGCGGTTTTCCGAGCGTTTTGAGGCTTATTCAGCTCAGAATGGCTTAATACTGCTATATCTGACCAGGACAAGACAAACTAAGCACTCAGCCACACGGACATGAAAGTTGTTTACTTTACAATATTAGTAAACAAACATTATGGTTGAAACCATAATTTCCTGTCGGGAGAGCCTTTCCCTCTTTTGTGCACTGTATGCAATCTGAGAGTGTGAATAAGCGGTTTTCCCAGCGTTTTGAGGCTTATTCAGCTCAGAATGGCTTAATACTGCTATATCTGACCAGGACAAGACAAACTAAGCACTCAGCCACACGGACATGAAAGTTGTTTACTTTACAATATTAGTAAACAAACATTATGGTTGAAACCATAATTTCCTGTCGGGAGAGCCTTTCCCTCTTTTGTGCACTGTATGCAATCTGAGTGTGAATAAGCGGTTTTCCCAGCGTTTTGAGGCTTATTCAGCTCAGAATGGCTTAATACTGCTATATCTGACCAGGACAAGACAAACTAAGCACTCAGCCACACGGACATGAAAGTTTCCTAATTTCTATTATAATAAACAAACATTATGGTTGAAACCATAATTTCCTGTCGGGAGAGCCTTTCCCTCTTTTGTGCACTGTATGCAATCTGAGAGTGTGAATAAGCGGTTTTCCCAGCGTTTTGAGGCTTATTCAGCTCAGAATGGCTTAATACTGCTATATCTGACCAGGACAAGACAAACTAAGCACTCAGCCACACGGACATGAAAGTTGTTTACTTTACAATATTAGTAAACAAACATTATGGTTGAAACCATAATTTCCTGTCGGGAGAGCCTTTCCCTCTTTTGTGCACTGTATGCAATCTGAGAGTGTGAATAAGCGGTTTTCCCAGCGTTTTGAGGCTTATTCAGCTCAGAATGGCTTAATACTGCTATATCTGACCAGGACAAGACAAACTAAGCACTCAGCCACACGGACATGAAAGTTGTTTACTTTACAATATTAGTAAACAAACATTATGGTTGAAACCATAATTTCCTGTCGGGAGAGCCTTTCCCTCTTTTGTGCACTGTATGCAATCTGAGTGTGAATAAGCGGTTTTCCCAGCGTTTTGAGGCTTATTCAGCTCAGAATGGCTTAATACTGCTATATCTGACCAGGACAAGACAAACTAAGCACTCAGCCACACGGACATGAAAGTTGTTTACTTTACAATATTAGTAAACAAACATTATGGTTGAAACCATAATTTCCTGTCGGGAGAGCCTTTCCCTCTTTTGTGCACTGTATGCAATCTGAGTGTGAATAAGCGGTTTTCCCAGCGTTTTGAGGCTTATTCAGCTCAGAATGGCTTAATACTGCTATATCTGACCAGGACAAGACAAACTAAGCACTCAGCCACACGGACATGAAAGTTGTTTACTTTACAATATTAGTAAACAAACATTATGGTTGAAACCATAATTTCCTGTCGGGAGAGCCTTTCCCTCTTTTGTGCACTGTATGCAATCTGAGAGTGTGAATAAGCGGTTTTCCAGCGTTTTGAGGCTTATTTAGCTCAGAATGGCTTAATACTGCTATATCTGACCAGGACAAGACAAACTAAGCACTCAGCCACACGGACATGAAAGTTTCCTAATTTCTATTATAATAAACAAACATTATGGTTGAAACCATAATTTCCTGTCCGGAGAGCCTTTCCCTCTTTTGTGCACTGTATGCAAGCTCATTCGGTGAATAAGCGGTTTTCCGAGCGTTTTGAGGCTTATTCAGCTCAGAATGGCTTAATACTGCTATATCTGACCAGGACAAGACAAACTAAGCACTCAGCCACACGGACATGAAAGTTTCCTAATTTCTATTATAATAAACAAACATTATGGTTGAAACCATTGTAGTATACAGGATGTTTTATGTATGTCTTTGTCTTTTTGGAATGTCTGAGGGTTTCCAGATACTTTCACTTTTAACGGTAAGACATGTGTACATCAGTCACTGCGTGAAAGTCGGCTTCGAGAATAGTTAGATTAGAGAAGAAAGAGGAATAGAGAGATAAAGGAAAAAGCCGCAGATTCGGTTAAAAACCCTCTGGGAGGTGGTTTTAGACGGGCCAAAAATCCTGGAAAATCACTAGGTGAATTTCAGGTCAGTTCTAGGAACTGGGGGTGTAGAGTGCAAAATTCAATTGTAAGTTCCCACTCGAACACTAGTTGACGAACAGTGTCTGAAGCAGCCTCTCATTGAATATCTACACCTCATAAGGTAGCATAAATTTAGAAGGAAAAAAGACAAAAAAGGAGCGGCAGAAAAGCATGCTATAGGATAAAGTATGAATGAGTAGATTTTTGAGAATGTAGGATTGGATGTTGTTTGTGTTTTGGGATGAAGTTGACTCTGCTGTGTGTTTTGAGAATCCTTTTTGTGCCCCTGTTGAGTGAGTAGTGTCTGTGTGTGTGTGTGTGTGTGTGTGTGTGGAGCAGTGTCTCAGCTGTGGTGTGAAAGGCTGCAGCATGGGATGGTTTATGGGGTTTATGTTAAGGTGACAGACTTTATATTGAACAGACACATATAGGTTGTGGTTTGAAAATAGGAGATATAGTAATGTATAAGGAAAGATATTTTGTCTGATATGGATAAGATTTATGAGTTTTTTGAGAGAGGACGTTTTTATGATTAAAACCTATGAGCTTCTTTTAAGAAGACGTGCTTTTATTGATAAAGTGTATGAGCCTCTTTCAAAAAGATGTTTTTGTTATTGTTAAAATATATGAGCCTCTTTCGAGGGGACTTTTGATATTGTTAAAAGTGTATGAGCCTTTTTTGGGGGACAGTTTGAATAAAAACTATGAGCCTTTTTTAAGGACGTTTTTGGGAAAAAGAAAAGAGAGAGAAGAGGGAGAACTTATGAGCCCCCAAAAGGACATAGAAAGAATAGGAGGATGTTTTGTGTGGGTATAAAAAACTTAAAGAGAAATAAAAGAATAGTAGGAGATATAGTTCATGGATGATAATGTATTAATGAAGGAATTAAGATGTTAGAGTGACCTGTGTGTTGGTAGGTAATGTGTCTAATGTGTGAGAGTTGGGGAGAAGGAAAAAAGGAGGTGGAGTGCTCCAGGATGCAGAAGGATGGCAGCTGGCCAAGGTGTCATGTGGATTGATGTTTGCTGACAATAGTGTGTGCAGCTTCTGAATCCAGTCTGCTCAAGGCCAGTGTAGTTTTATCCACAAACTCTTTTCTACAAATACCTGCATTTTAAACATATGTGTTATATAGGTATAACATATCATATGTTGTAGTTGTTTAAAGGAGAAGCTTGGCAATGGACTGACTTGTTAATGCATTTAATCAATAGAATTATTTGGGTCAAATGCTGTTAAGAGCAGAGTGGCAAATGTGAGTTTTATTGTCTGTGGTGATTTGAGTGGAACACACTTGATGATAGTTGGTCCCTTGCAGGAGCGTGTGATCTTTTGAGCCCCATATAGGATTGGACGTTTGTTGAAGAAATATTTGTGGAAACTTTACACATAATTTGGAGGATTAATTGTGTGGTAGTTGATATCATATGTCGACTTAAGTGTTGTACATCCACTGTTATATTGATTGAGTTTTTGGTTCTAAGCACTCAGCCACACGGACATGAAAGTTTTAATTTCTATATAATAAACAAACATTATGGTTGAAACCATAATTTCCTGTCGGAGAGCCTTTTCCCTCTTTTGTGCACTGTATGCAAGCTCATTCGGTGAATAAGTTTTCCGAGCGTTTTGAGGCTTATTCAGCTCAGAATGGCTTAATACTGCTATATCTGACCAGGACAAGACAAACTAAGCACTCAGCCACACGGACATGAAAGTTGTTTACTTTACAATATTAGTAAACAAACATTATGGTTGAAACCATAATTTCCTGTCGGAGAGCCTTTCCCTCTTTGTGCACTGTATGCAAGCTCATTCGGTGAATAAGCGGTTTTCCGAGCGTTTTGAGGCTTATTCAGCTCAGAATGGCTTAATACTGCTATATCTGACCAGGACAAGACAAACTAAGCACTCAGCCACACGGACATGAAAGTTGTTTACTTTACAATATTAGTAAAAACAAACATTATGGTTGAAACCATAATTTCCTGTCGGAGAGCCTTTCCCTCTTTTGTGCACTGTATGCAATCTGAGAGTGTGAATAAGCGGTTTTCCGAGCGTTTTGAGGCTTATTCAGCTCAGAATGGCTTAATACTGCTATATCTGACCAGGACAAGACAAACTAAGCACTCAGCCACACGGACATGAAAGTTTTACTTTCTATTATAATAAACAAACATTATGGTTGAAACCATAATTTCCTGTCGGAGAGCCTTTCCCTCTTTTGTGCACTGTATGCAATCATGGTGAATAAGCGGTTTTCCCAGCGTTTTGAGGCTTATTCAGCTCAGAATGGCTTAATACTGCTATATCTGACCAGGACAAGACAAACTAAGCACTCAGCCACACGGACATGAAAGTTTCCTAATTTCTATTATAATAAACAAACATTATGGTTGAAACCATAATTTCCTGTCGGAGAGCCTTTCCCTCTTTTGTGCACTGTATGCAAGCTCATTCGGTGAATAAGCGGTTTTCCGAGCGTTTTGAGGCTTATTCAGCTCAGAATGGCTTAATACTGCTATATCTGACCAGGACAAGACAAACTAAGCACTCAGCCACACGGACATGAAAGTTTTTACTTTCAATATTAGTAAACAAACATTATGGTTGAAACCATAATTTCCTGTCGGAGAGCCTTTCCCTCTTTTGTGCACTGTATGCAATCTGAGAGTGTGAATAAGCGGTTTTAGCGTTTTGAGGCTTATTCAGCTCAGAATGGCTTAATACTGCTATATCTGACCAGGACAAGACAAACTAAGCACTCAGCCACACGGACATGAAAGTTTCCTAATTTCTATTATAATAAACAAACATTATGGTTGAAACCATAATTTCCTGTCGGGAGAGCCTTTCCCTCTTTTGTGCACTGTATGCAAGCTCATTCGGTGAATAAGCGGTTTTCCGGCGTTTTGAGGCTTATTCAGCTCAGAATGGCTTAATACTGCTATATCTGACCAGGACAAGACAAACTAAGCACTCAGCCACACGGACATGAAAGTTTTACTTTCTATTATAATAAACAAACATTATGGTTGAAACCATAATTTCCTGTCGGAGAGCCTTTCCCTCTTTTGTGCACTGTATGCAATCTCAGGTGAATAAGCGGTTTTCCGAGCGTTTTGAGGCTTATTCAGCTCAGAATGGCTTAATACTGCTATATCTGACCAGGACAAGACAAACTAAGCACTCAGCCACACGGACATGAAAGTTGTTTACTTTACAATATTAGTAAACAAACATTATGGTTGAAACCATAATTTCCTGTCGGAGAGCCTTTCCCTCTTTTGTGCACTGTATGCAATCTGAGAGTGTGAATAAGCGGTTTTCCCAGCGTTTTGAGGCTTATTCAGCTCAGAATGGCTTAATACTGCTATATCTGACCAGGACAAGACAAACTAAGCACTCAGCCACACGGACATGAAAGTTGTTACTTTACAATATTATAAAAAAACATTATGGTTGAAACCATAATTTCCTGTCGGAGAGCCTTTCCCTCTTTTGTGCACTGTATGCAATCTGAGAGTGTGAATAAGCGGTTTTCCCAGCGTTTTGAGGCTTATTCAGCTCAGAATGGCTTAATACTGCTATATCTGACCAGGACAAGACAAACTAAGCACTCAGCCACACGGACATGAAAGTTTCCTAATTTATTATAATAAACAAACATTATGGTTGAAACCATAATTTCCTGTCGGAGAGCCTTTCCCTCTTTTGTGCACTGTATGCAAGCTCATTCGTGAATAAGCGGTTTTCCGAGCGTTTTGAGGCTTATTCAGCTCAGAATGGCTTAATACTGCTATATCTGACCAGGACAAGACAAACTAAGCACTCAGCCACACGGACATGAAAGTTTCCTAATTTCTATTATAATAAACAAACATTATGGTTGAAACCATAATTTCCTGTCGGAGAGCCTTTCCCTCTTTTGTGCACTGTATGCAAGCTCATTCGTGAATAAGCGGTTTTCCGAGCGTTTTGAGGCTTATTCAGCTCAGAATGGCTTAATACTGCTATATCTGACCAGGACAAGACAAACTAAGCACTCAGCCACACGGACATGAAAGTTGTTACTTTCAATATTAGTAAACAAACATTATGGTTGAAACCATAATTTCCTGTCGGGAGAGCCTTTCCCTCTTTTGTGCACTGTATGCAATCTGATGTGAATAAGCGGTTTTCCCAGCGTTTTGAGGCTTATTCAGCTCAGAATGGCTTAATACTGCTATATCTGACCAGGACAAGACAAACTAAGCACTCAGCCACACGGACATGAAAGTTTCCTAATTTCTATTATAATAAACAAACATTATGGTTGAAACCATAATTTCCTGTCGGAGAGCCTTTCCCTCTTTTGTGCACTGTATGCAATCTGAGAGTGTGAATAAGCGGTTTTCCAGCGTTTTGAGGCTTATTCAGCTCAGAATGGCTTAATACTGCTATATCTGACCAGGACAAGACAAACTAAGCACTCAGCCACACGGACATGAAAGTTTCCTAATTTCTATTATAATAAACAAACATTATGGTTGAAACCATAATTTCCTGTCGGAGAGCCTTTCCCTCTTTTGTGCACTGTATGCAAGCTCATTGTGAATAAGCGGTTTTCCGAGCGTTTTGAGGCTTATTCAGCTCAGAATGGCTTAATACTGCTATATCTGACCAGGACAAGACAAACTAAGCACTCAGCCACACGGACATGAAAGTTTTTACTTTACAATATTAGTAAACAAACATTATGGTTGAAACCATAATTTCCTGTCGGGAGAGCCTTTCCCTCTTTTGTGCACTGTATGCAAGCTCATTCGGTGAATAAGCGGTTTTCCAGCGTTTTGAGGCTTATTCAGCTCAGAATGGCTTAATACTGCTATATCTGACCAGGACAAGACAAACTAAGCACTCAGCCACACGGACATGAAAGTTGTTTACTTTACAATATTAGTAAACAAACATTATGGTTGAAACCATAATTTCCTGTCGGGAGAGCCTTTCCCTCTTTTGTGCACTGTATGCAATCTGAGAGTGTGAATAAGCGGTTTTCCGAGCGTTTTGAGGCTTATTCAGCTCAGAATGGCTTAATACTGCTATATCTGACCAGGACAACAAACTAAGCACTCAGCCACACGGACATGAAAGTTGTTTTTTATAATAAACAAACATTATGGTTGAAACCATAATTTCCTGTCGGAGAGCCTTTCCCTCTTTGTGCACTGTATGCAAGCTCATTGTGAATAAGCGGTTTTCCGAGCGTTTTGAGGCTTATTCAGCTCAGAATGGCTTAATACTGCTATATCTGACCAGGACAAGACAAACTAAGCACTCAGCCACACGGACATGAAAGTTTTAATTTCTATTATAATAAACAAACATTATGGTTGAAACCATAATTTCCTGTCCGGAGAGCCTTTCCCTCTTTTGTGCACTGTATGCAAGCTCATTCGGTGAATAAGCGGTTTTCCGAGCGTTTTGAGGCTTATTCAGCTCAGAATGGCTTAATACTGCTATATCTGACCAGGACAAGACAAACTAAGCACTCAGCCACACGGACATGAAAGTTTTTACTTTACAATATTAGTAAACAAACATTATGGTTGAAACCATAATTTCCTGTCGGGAGAGCCTTTCCCTCTTTTGTGCACTGTATGCAATCTGAGAGTGTGAATAAGCGGTTTTCCCAGCGTTTTGAGGCTTATTCAGCTCAGAATGGCTTAATACTGCTATATCTGACCAGGACAAGACAAACTAAGCACTCAGCCACACGGACATGAAAGTTGTTTACTTTACAATATTAGTAAACAAACATTATGGTTGAAACCATAATTTCCTGTCGGGAGAGCCTTTCCCTCTTTTGTGCACTGTATGCAATCTGAGAGTGTGAATAAGCGGTTTTCCCAGCGTTTTGAGGCTTATTCAGCTCAGAATGGCTTAATACTGCTATATCTGACCAGGACAAGACAAACTAAGCACTCAGCCACACGGACATGAAAGTTTCGTAAACAAACATTATGGTTGAAACCATAATTTCCTGTCGGAGAGCCTTTCCCTCTTTGTGCACTGTATGCAAGCTCATTCGGTGAATAAGCGGTTTTCCCAGCGTTTTGAGGCTTATTCAGCTCAGAATGGCTTAATACTGCTATATCTGACCAGGACAAGACAAACTAAGCACTCAGCCACACGGACATGAAAGTTTCCTAATTTCTATTATAATAAACAAACATTATGGTTGAAACCATAATTTCCTGTCGGAGAGCCTTTCCCTCTTTTGTGCACTGTATGCAAGCTCATTCGTGAATAAGCGGTTTTCCGAGCGTTTTGAGGCTTATTCAGCTCAGAATGGCTTAATACTGCTATATCTGACCAGGACAAGACAAACTAAGCACTCAGCCACACGGACATGAAAGTTGTTTACTTTACAATATTAGTAAACAAACATTATGGTTGAAACCATAATTTCCTGTCGGAGAGCCTTTCCCTCTTTTGTGCACTGTATGCAATCTGAGAGTGTGAATAAGCGGTTTTCCGAGCGTTTTGAGGCTTATTCAGCTCAGAATGGCTTAATACTGCTATATCTGACCAGGACAAGACAAACTAAGCACTCAGCCACACGGACATGAAAGTTGTTTACTTTACAATATTAGTAAACAAACATTATGGTTGAAACCATAATTTCCTGTCGGGAGAGCCTTTCCCTCTTTTGTGCACTGTATGCAATCTGAGAGTGTGAATAAGCGGTTTTCCAGCGTTTTGAGGCTTATTCAGCTCAGAATGGCTTAATACTGCTATATCTGACCAGGACAAGACAAACTAAGCACTCAGCCACACGGACATGAAAGTTGTTTACTTTACAATATTAGTAAACAAACATTATGGTTGAAACCATAATTTCCTGTCGGAGAGCCTTTCCCTCTTTGTGCACTGTATGCAATCTTGTGTGAATAAGCGGTTTTCCCAGCGTTTTGAGGCTTATTCAGCTCAGAATGGCTTAATACTGCTATATCTGACCAGGACAAGACAAACTAAGCACTCAGCCACACGGACATGAAAGTTTCCTAATTTCTATTATAATAAACAAACATTATGGTTGAAACCATAATTTCCTGTCCGGAGAGCCTTTCCCTCTTTTGTGCACTGTATGCAAGCTCATTCGGTGAATAAGCGGTTTTCCGAGCGTTTTGAGGCTTATTCAGCTCAGAATGGCTTAATACTGCTATATCTGACCAGGACAAGACAAACTAAGCACTCAGCCACACGGACATGAAAGTTAATTTCTATTATAATAAACAAACATTATGGTTGAAACCATTGTAGTATACAGGATGTTTTATGTATGTCTTTGTCTTTTTGGAATGTCTGAGGGTTTCCAGATACTTTCACTTTTAACGGTAAGACATGTGTACATCAGTCACTGCGTGAAAGTCGGCTTCGAGAAATAGTTAGATTAGAGAAGAAAGAGGAATAGAGAGATAAAGGAAAAAGCCGCAGATTCGGTTAAAAACCTCTGGGAGGTGGTTTTAGACGGGCCAAAAATCCTGGAAAATCACTAGGTGAATTTCAGGTCAGTTCTAGGAACTGGGGGTGTAGAGTGCAAAATTCAATTGTAAGTTCCCACTCGAACACTAGTTGACGAACAGTGTCTGAAGCAGCCTCTCATTGAATATCTACACCTCATAAGGTAGCATAAATTTAGAAGGAAAAAAGACAAAAAAGGAGCGGCAGAAAAGCATGCTATAGGATAAAGTATGAATGAGTAGATTTTTGAGAATGTAGGATTGGATGTTGTTTGTGTTTTGGGATGAAGTTGACTCTGCTGTGTGTTTTGAGAATCCTTTTTGTGCCCCTGTTGAGTGAGTAGTGTCTGTGTGTGTGTGTGTGTGTGTGTGTGTGGAGCAGTGTCTCAGCTGTGTGTGAAAGGCTGCAGCATGGGATGGTTTATGGGGTTTATGTTAAGGTGACAGACTTTATATTGAACAGACACATATAGGTTGTGGTTGAAAATAGGAGATATAGTAATGTATAAGGAAAGATATTTTGTCTGATATGGATAAGATTTATGAGTTTTTTGAGAGAGGACGTTTTTATGATTAAAACCTATGAGCTTCTTTTTAAGAAGACGTGCTTTTATTGATAAAGTGTATGAGCCTCTTTCAAAAAGATGTTTTTGTTATTGTTAAAATATATGAGCCTCTTTCGAGGGGACTTTTGATATTGTTAAAAGTGTATGAGCCTTTTTTGGGGGACAGTTTGAATAAAAACTATGAGCCTTTTTTAAGGACGTTTTTGGGAAAAAAGAAAAGAGAGAGAAGAGGGAGAACTTATGAGCCCCCAAAAGGACATAGAAAGAATAGGAGGATGTTTTGTGTGGGTATAAAAACTTAAAGAGAAATAAAAGAATAGTAGGAGATATAGTTCATGGATGATAATGTATTAATGAAGGAATTAAGATGTTAGAGTGACCTGTGTGTTGGTAGGTAATGTGTCTAATGTGTGAGAGTTGGGGAGAAGGAAAAAAGGAGGTGGAGTGCTCCAGGATGCAGAAGGATGGCAGCTGGCCAAGGTGTCATGTGGATTGATGTTTGCTGACAATAGTGTGTGCAGCTTCTGAATCCAGTCTGCTCAAGGCAGTGTAGTTTTATCCACAAACTCTTTTCTACAAATACCTGCATTTTAAACATATGTGTTATATAGGTATAACATATCATATGTTGTAGTTGTTTAAAGGAGAAGCTTGGCAATGGACTGACTTGTTAATGCATTTAATCAATAGAATTATTTGGGTCAAATGCTGTTAAGAGCAGAGTGGCAAATGTGAGTTTTATTGTCTGTGGTGATTTGAGTGGAACACACTTGATGATAGTTGGTCCCTTGCAGGAGCGTGTGATCTTTTGAGCCCCATATAGGATTGGACGTTTGTTGAAGAAATATTTGTGGAAACTTTACACATAATTTGGAGGATTAATTGTGTGGTAGTTGATATCATATGTCGACTTAAGTGTTGTACATCCACTGTTATATTGATTGAGTTTTTGGTTCCTTTGGAGTTGGTAAATTTATTGATTGTGGTAAAATAGTGATTTAAAATAAAATAAAATAGATAAATAAAATAGGGAGAAGTAGGTTAAGTATTTAGAAGTAGTTTTAGTAATCAGTTTAAATTTACAATGAAGGGAGCTACTACAATGTCAGAGAAGGATATTAAAATTCAGAGAGTAATTACCCCTGTTGATGTAGTACAGAAGAATAATCCTTTAGTCAAAGATATTGCGAAGATATCGGAGAAGTGGCATAAGCGTTGGCCTGAAATTGACCAACCATGGCCAGTGGTAGGGACTCTTAACCCCGATGTAATTAAAATAATGCATGTGCTTGTGTCTACATATAAGGCGGAACAAAAAGAAGGGTAAGAAAGGAGGAAAACGGAAAGAAAAGAGACAAGTGGAGCTTGGTGTTCTTCAGTTGTTTGAAAATGAGGGACAGAAACTGATAAAGGCTGCAAAAGAAAAGAGAGACAGAGGTGTAGAGGAAATAAGAAAGAATGCAAAGGAAACAGAAAAATTAATGGCAGAGATTAATGCGCCCTTCTCACACGTGGATTCAACGAAGAAACCCCACCTTATGAGAAGAAGGTGAAGTTTGAGGAGGTTTATCCCCAGCTTCCAGTGATCTCTCAGGAGGGTAATTATCAGATTAAAGATGAGAATGATCAGGTAATAGAAGTGGGAAAAGCGGAAACGACTATAACAATGTATCCGAGTTCTGACAGTAAGAGGAAGACAATAAGTGTGGGAGCTAAGGATGATCAGAGTGATTTGGAGACATTGTGGGTAGATATGATCCTGAAGTCAGGAGGATGTTGGCTAGAGCGGAAAGAAGAGGAGAAACATGGACGACAGAGGACTCGGAAGATGATAGCTCTAGTGAAAGTGAGAATGGAGGCAGTGATTGGGAGGAGCAAGTTTGCCTTCAAGAGGTTTTTTCCCTGCGGCAACTAGCACTGGAATGGAAGAGGCTTTACAAGAGGTTGAGAAAAGTATAAATCAATGCCTTTCGCATCTCTATGAGTCGTTTAGACCAGAGGATCAGAAAGTATGGGAGAATCAATTAAAGTGGTTAAAGACACAGAAGAAAGCCTTGCGGAAAAAGATTTCCCAAAAATTAGGGAAGAGATATTCACTGCGCCCAAGAAAAGGGAAAATGTGTCCAGTGGTTGTTCGAGGACAGAATTTGGAGTACAAGCCTTGGCAGAATACAGATATGTCAGATATACTTGAGAAGTTACCTACTCTTCAAGATGGAGCACATCCTTGGATTTCAAAGTTGGAAGAGATTATGGTGGGAACACAAAGCTGCCATGGGAGATATTAAGAGACTCTTGGCTAGTCTCCTTGGGGTTCCAGCTATGGAAAGAGATTCTACAGAAAGCGGGACTTGACCGATATATAGGTACTGCTGTGAATGATTCGGAGCTGTTTGCAGCAAGTAGAGGTCGAGTGTGGAGAGTGTTGAAAGATACTTTTCCTACTAATGTACATCCTGATAATATCTTGATTGAGCCGTTAGGACAGGAAGAAAATCCGAGGGCCTATGTGTCAAGAGCCCATCAGGTGTGGGAGAAATGTCACAGGAAATGATCCAGACTTGAATCGAATGGAGCAGTCAATTTTGCGGCGGGCTAAAATACAGAAGGGGCTGCCCTTACCAGTGAGGAGCAAATTGGCAGAGGTGGTTGGTCTTGGAAGTATGACAAAGAATGTC
>NW_026117575.1:0-19859 GCF_001640805.2 Lates calcarifer
CAGCGTTTTGAGGCTTATTCAGCTCAGAATGGCTTAATACTGCTATATCTGACCAGGACAAGACAAACTAAGCACTCAGCCACACGGACATGAAAGTTTTAATTTCTATTATAATAAACAAACATTATGGTGAAACCATAATTTCCTGTCCGGAGAGCCTTTCCCTCTTTTGTGCACTGTATGCAATCTCAGAGTGTGAATAAGCGGTTTTCCCAGCGTTTGAGGCTTATTCAGCTCAGAATGGCTTAATACTGCTATATCTGACCAGGACAAGACAAACTAAGCACTCAGCCACACGGACATGAAAGTTTCCTAATTTCTATTATAATAAACAAACATTATGGTTGAAACCATAATTTCCTGTCGGAGAGCCTTTCCCTCTTTGTGCACTGTATGCAATCATGAATAAGCGGTTTTCCAGCGTTTTGAGGCTTATTCAGCTCAGAATGGCTTAATACTGCTATATCTGACCAGGACAAGACAAACTAAGCACTCAGCCACACGGACATGAAAGATAAACAAACATTATGGTTGAAACCATAATTTCCTGTCGGAGAGCCTTTCCCTCTTTTGTGCACTGTATGCAAGCTCATTCGGTGAATAAGCGGTTTTCCCAGCGTTTTGAGGCTTATTCAGCTCAGAATGGCTTAATACTGCTATATCTGACCAGGACAAGACAAACTAAGCACTCAGCCACACGGACATGAAAGTTTCCTAATTTCTATTATAATAAACAAACATTATGGTTGAAACCATAATTTCCTGTCCGGAGAGCCTTTCCCTCTTTTGTGCACTGTATGCAAGCTCATTCGGTGAATAAGCGGTTTTCCGAGCGTTTTGAGGCTTATTCAGCTCAGAATGGCTTAATACTGCTATATCTGACCAGGACAAGACAAACTAAGCACTCAGCCACACGGACATGAAAGTTTTTCTATTATAGTAAAACAAACATTATGGTTGAAACCATAATTTCCTGTCGGGAGAGCCTTTCCCTCTTTTGTGCACTGTATGCAAGCTCATTGTGAATAAGCGGTTTTCCAGCGTTTTGAGGCTTATTCAGCTCAGAATGGCTTAATACTGCTATATCTGACCAGGACAAGACAAACTAAGCACTCAGCCACACGGACATGAAAGTTTTATTTCAATATTATAAACAAACATTATGGTTGAAACCATAATTTCCTGTCGGGAGAGCCTTTCCCTCTTTTGTGCACTGTATGCAAGCTGTGTGAATAAGCGGTTTTCCGAGCGTTTTGAGGCTTATTCAGCTCAGAATGGCTTAATACTGCTATATCTGACCAGGACAAGACAAACTAAGCACTCAGCCACACGGACATGAAAGTTGTTTACTTTACTATTAGTAAACAAACATTATGGTTGAAACCATAATTTCCTGTCGGAGAGCCTTTCCTCTTTTGTGCACTGTATGCAATCTGGTGTGAATAAGCGGTTTTCCCAGCGTTTTGAGGCTTATTCAGCTCAGAATGGCTTAATACTGCTATATCTGACCAGGACAAGACAAACTAAGCACTCAGCCACACGGACATGAAAGTTGTTTACCGATATATAGTCGGAGAGCCTTTCCCTCTTTTGTGCACTGTATGCAATCTGAGAGTGTGAATAAGCGGTTTTCCCAGCGTTTTGAGGCTTATTCAGCTCAGAATGGCTTAATACTGCTATATCTGACCAGGACAAGACAAACTAAGCACTCAGCCACACGGACATGAAAGTTGTTTACTTTACATATTAGTAAACAAACATTATGGTTGAAACCATAATTTCCTGTCGGAGAGCCTTTCCCTCTTTTGTGCACTGTATGCAATCTCGGTGAATAAGCGGTTTTCCAGCGTTTTGAGGCTTATTCAGCTCAGAATGGCTTAATACTGCTATATCTGACCAGGACAAGACAAACTAAGCACTCAGCCACACGGACATGAAAGTTGTTTATTTCAATATTAGTAAACAAACATTATGGTTGAAACCATAATTTCCTGTCGGGAGAGCCTTTCCCTCTTTTGTGCACTGTATGCAATCTGTGTGAATAAGCGGTTTTCCAGCGTTTTGAGGCTTATTCAGCTCAGAATGGCTTAATACTGCTATATCTGACCAGGACAAGACAAACTAAGCACTCAGCCACACGGACATGAAAGTTTCCTAATTTCTATTATAATAAACAAACATTATGGTTGAAACCATAATTTCCTGTCGGAGAGCCTTTCCCTCTTTTGTGCACTGTATGCAAGCTCATTGTGAATAAGCGGTTTTCCGAGCGTTTTGAGGCTTATTCAGCTCAGAATGGCTTAATACTGCTATATCTGACCAGGACAAGACAAACTAAGCACTCAGCCACACGGACATGAAAGTTCCTAATTTCTATTATAATAAACAAACATTATGGTTGAAACCATAATTTCCTGTCGGAGAGCCTTTCCCTCTTTTGTGCACTGTATGCAAGCTCATTGGTGAATAAGCGGTTTTCCGAGCGTTTTGAGGCTTATTCAGCTCAGAATGGCTTAATACTGCTATATCTGACCAGGACAAGACAAACTAAGCACTCAGCCACACGGACATGAAAGTTGTTTACCAGTGAGTCGGAGAGCCTTTCCCTCTTTTGTGCACTGTATGCAATCTGAGAGTGTGAATAAGCGGTTTTCCCAGCGTTTTGAGGCTTATTCAGCTCAGAATGGCTTAATACTGCTATATCTGACCAGGACAAGACAAACTAAGCACTCAGCCACACGGACATGAAAGTTTTACTTTCATATATAAACAAACATTATGGTTGAAACCATAATTTCCTGTCGGAGAGCCTTTCCCTCTTTGTGCACTGTATGCAATTGAGAGTGTGAATAAGCGGTTTTCCCAGCGTTTTGAGGCTTATTCAGCTCAGAATGGCTTAATACTGCTATATCTGACCAGGACAAGACAAACTAAGCACTCAGCCACACGGACATGAAAGTTTTATTTCATATATAAACAAACATTATGGTTGAAACCATAATTTCCTGTCGGAGAGCCTTTCCTCTTTTGTGCACTGTATGCAATCTGAAGTGAATAAGGAAGGCATGATGGCTTAATACTGCTATATCTGACCAGGACAAGACAAACTAAGCACTCAGCCACACGGACATGAAAGTTTCCTAATTTCTATTATAATAAACAAACATTATGGTTGAAACCATCCGGAGAGCCTTTCCCTCTTTTGAGAGAGCGTTTTGAGGCTCCTTAGGGTTGAAAGAGCCTTTCTTTATTCAGCTCAATATCTGACCAGGACAAGACAAACTAAGCACTCAGCACACGGACATGAAAGTTTTAATTTCTATATAATAAACAAATAGAGGTTAGCGGAAGGAGAGCCAAGTGATCTTTATGCACTGTATGCAATCGCACATGCATATAATGAATGTCATTTGTTTGGATCAGTGTCAGGAAGAGCTGAGAGTTTTAATAAAATAGATGGTTCTCTGCAGTATTATGCTCAAATAATGAAACTGTTGCATGTGAAGATAAACCAGTTGAAGGTCAGAGATACATGTTCAGGTTTTTGTGTAGAGAGATCATAAGCAGGTGGGGACTTCCAGGTTGGATACTCTCAGATAAAGGGAAAGAGTTTATGGATAAAATGGTGAAATTGATTTAGTAAAATTGGGAATTAGATGGTTTGGAGCAATTTATCATCCACGAAGCCAAAGGATAGAGAGAGAGGAGTGAGATATGCAAAGAAGATTTTGATGTGAAGGTTGTGTGTATATTGAATTTTGAAGGATTGTGGTATGTGAGTTGTTTGAAAGAAAGTTGAAGTAAGTTTTATGAAAGAGAAGGGAAGTGATATAGATGGAGATGAAGAGTATTGATAGAAGGTGGACTGTTGGAGACATATCCGTTTTGAATATTCATATCTCTCATTATGGTTTTGATATTTCTTATTGTTTTATCCTTTCACTCTATAGAGTGATATGATAAAAGGGGGAAATGGAAAATGTGATTTATAATCTGAAATGATGATATTGTGAATTTTACATTTACTTATAGGATTATGATCTGCATTTGATGTTTCAATTTACATCTGTTGTTTGGTACAAGATACTGGTTGGTGTTTTCTTTCTTCCAGAACAGTATTGGGGGAAAGGATCACTATGGGACAATAAGAATGGACTGGAGGACTCTGAATAAGGATACTGTGATGCAATATTCGGAGTCAACACTTCATCGACACAAAGTGACAGTCGACGCTGCTGAGGAGCTGTTGTGGGATGTTTGATTTAGTTTTTGATTTTCTATATTGTATGAGTAATACTTAAACTGTGTGACATTTTCTTAGGTTGAAATTGTTGAAGGAAGATGTCTTCTGTTGTGGGGTAAATGCATTGGGACCTCAGATGTTTTTTTCTTTTTCTGATGCTAGGGAAATAGGGGCTAGGCAGGGAAAGGTCCATTGGAAGGTGCGATGGGTCGACCAGCCTGAAAGTGGACATTGTTTGGATTTTATTTTCTGAGGGTTCCATATGTACTTGCCTGAAGTTATATCCTTGTATTAATGATGAAATTTCTCCTTCTAATTGGTCTGGAGTACTATAAAGTGGTCGCCTGGGGCAGAGGGCCGTGAGAGAATTTTCCTGTCTAGATTGTTTGATGGAAATTTCAGGAAAGATAGCTGCTTGACAGGTTTTTCGCTCTCACACTCCATAAAGTTATGTTTATGCTTTGGGAAGTATATGTAGGTAAACATGTATGTTTTATTCTTTATTTTTCGAGGCTAGGTAGCCTCGCAGGGGGGAATTATGTAGTATACAGGATGTTTTATGTATGTCTTTGTCTTTTTGGAATGTCTGAGGGTTTCCAGATACTTTCACTTTTTATGAGTTTCCTATGTCTGAGTTAACCTTTGGGGTTCATGTTTAGGATAAGAGTTAAGAATGTGACCCCTAGACTAGTAGAGGTTAAGGGTGAGGGTTTCCTCTCCCTTATCTTCTTCCTCTCAATAGTGAAGGTATTGACTAAGGTCCAGATGTTTCCTATGAACCATGTAAACAACCAATGTATATATACTGGTGTTTAGAGCTGTTAGGGAGAGAGATCCATATTGGCTCGGATCCTCTCACAGGCTACTGCAGTGCTTGTCCGATGCTGAACTACTTTGTAATAAACTTCTATATACAAGTAAGTCAGTGTCAGCGGAGATCTTCTCTTCATCATCTTCACATCGACATCACCACCTAAATATACCACACCATAATTTCCTGTCCGGAGAGCCTTTCCCTCTTTTGTGCACTGTATGCAATCTGAGAGTGTGAATAAACGGTTTTCCCCAGCGTTTTGAGGCTTATTCAGCTCAGAATGGCTTAATACTGCTATATCTGACCAGGACAAGACAAACTAAGCACTCAGCCACACGGACATGAAAGTTTCCTAATTTCTATTATAATAAACAAACATTATGGTTGAAACCATAATTTCCTGTCGGAGAGCCTTTCCCTCTTTTGTGCACTGTATGCAAGCTCATTCGTGAATAAGCGGTTTTCCCAGCGTTTTGAGGCTTATTCAGCTCAGAATGGCTTAATACTGCTATATCTGACCAGGACAAGACAAACTAAGCACTCAGCCACACGGACATGAAAGTTTCCTAATTTCTATTATAATAAACAAACATTATGGTTGAAACCATAATTTCCTGTCGGGGAGAGCCTTTCCTCTTTTTGTGCACTGTATGCAAGCTCATTCGGTGAATAAGCGGTTTTCCCCAGCGTTTTGAGGCTTATTCAGCTCAGAATGGCTTAATACTGCTATATCTGACCAGGACAAGACAAACTAAGCACTCAGCCACACGGACATGAAAGTTTTTAATTTTATTATAATAAACAAACATTATGGTTGAAACCATAATTTCCTGTCGGGAGAGCCTTTCCCTCTTTTGTGCACTGTATGCAATCTGAGAGTGTGAATAAGCGGTTTTCCCAGCGTTTTGAGGCTTATTCAGCTCAGAATGGCTTAATACTGCTATATCTGACCAGGACAAGACAAACTAAGCACTCAGCCACACGGACATGAAAGTTTCCTAATTTCTATTATAATAAACAAACATTATGGTTGAAACCATAATTTCCTGTCCGGAGAGCCTTTCCCTCTTTTGTGCACTGTATGCAAGCTCATTCGGTGAATAAGCGGTTTTCCGAGCGTTTTGAGGCTTATTCAGCTCAGAATGGCTTAATACTGCTATATCTGACCAGGACAAGACAAACTAAGCACTCAGCCACACGGACATGAAAGTTGTTTACTTTACAATATTAGTAAACAAACATTATGGTTGAAACCATAATTTCCTGTCGGGAGAGCCTTTCCCTTTTTGTGCACTGTATGCAATCTGAGAGTGTGAATAAGCGGTTTTCCCAGCGTTTTGAGGCTTATTCAGCTCAGAATGGCTTAATACTGCTATATCTGACCAGGACAAGACAAACTAAGCACTCAGCCACACGGACATGAAAGTTGTTTACTTTACAATATTAGTAAACAAACATTATGGTTGAAACCATAATTTCCTGTCGGAGAGCCTTTCCCTCTTTTGTGCACTGTATGCAAGCTCATTGTGAATAAGCGGTTTTCCCAGCGTTTTGAGGCTTATTCAGCTCAGAATGGCTTAATACTGCTATATCTGACCAGGACAAGACAAACTAAGCACTCAGCCACACGGACATGAAAGTTGTTTACTTTACAATATTAGTAAACAAACATTATGGTTGAAACCATAATTTCCTGTCGGGAGAGCCTTTCCCTCTTTTGTGCACTGTATGCAATCTGGTGAATAAGCGGTTTTCCAGCGTTTTGAGGCTTATTCAGCTCAGAATGGCTTAATACTGCTATCTGACCAGGACAAGACAAACTAAGCACTCAGCCACACGGACATGAAAGTTGTTTACTTTACAATATTAGTAAACAAACATTATGGTTGAAACCATAATTTCCTGTCGGGAGAGCCTTTCCCTCTTTTGTGCACTGTATGCAATCTGAGAGTGTGAATAAGCGGTTTTCCCAGCGTTTTGAGGCTTATTCAGCTCAGAATGGCTTAATACTGCTATATCTGACCAGGACAAGACAAACTAAGCACTCAGCCACACGGACATGAAAGTTGTTTACTTTACAATATTAGTAAACAAACATTATGGTTGAAACCATAATTTCCTGTCGGGAGAGCCTTTCCCTCTTTTGTGCACTGTATGCAATCTGAGAGTGTGAATAAGCGGTTTTCCCAGCGTTTTGAGGCTTATTCAGCTCAGAATGGCTTAATACTGCTATATCTGACCAGGACAGACAAACTAAGCACTCAGCCACACGACATGAAAGTTTAATTTCTATTATAATAAACAAACATTATGGTTGAAACCATAATTTCCTGTCGGAGAGCCTTTCCCTCTTTTGTGCACTGTATGCAAGCTCATTCGGTGAATAAGCGGTTTTCCAGCGTTTTGAGGCTTATTCAGCTCAGAATGGCTTAATACTGCTATATCTGACCAGGACAAGACAAACTAAGCACTCAGCCACACGGACATGAAAGTTGTTTACTTTACAATATTAGTAAACAAACATTATGGTTGAAACCATAATTTCTGTCGGGAGAGCCTTTCCCTCTTTTGTGCACTGTATGCAATCTGAGAGTGTGAATAAGCGGTTTTCCCAGCGTTTTGAGGCTTATTCAGCTCAGAATGGCTTAATACTGCTATATCTGACCAGGACAAGACAAACTAAGCACTCAGCCACACGGACATGAAAGTTTCCTAATTTCTATTATAATAAACAAACATTATGGTTGAAACCATAATTTCCTGTCGGGAGAGCCTTTCCCTCTTTTGTGCACTGTATGCAAGCTCATTCGGTGAATAAGCGGTTTTCCAGCGTTTTGAGGCTTATTCAGCTCAGAATGGCTTAATACTGCTATATCTGACCAGGACAAGACAAACTAAGCACTCAGCCACACGGACATGAAAGTTTCCTAATTTCTATTATAATAAACAAACATTATGGTTGAAACCATAATTTCCTGTCGGAGAGCCTTTCCCTCTTTTGTGCACTGTATGCAATCATTCGGTGAATAAGCGGTTTTCCAGCGTTTTGAGGCTTATTCAGCTCAGAATGGCTTAATACTGCTATATCTGACCAGGACAAGACAAACTAAGCACTCAGCCACACGGACATGAAAGTTGTTTACTTTACAATATTAGTAAACAAATTATGGTTGAAACCATAATTCCTGTCGGGAGAGCCTTTCCCTCTTTTGTGCACTGTATGCAGCTGAGAGTGTGAATAAGCGGTTTTCCCAGCGTTTTGAGGCTTATTCAGCTCAGAATGGCTTAATACTGCTATATCTGACCAGGACAAGACAAACTAAGCACTCAGCACCACGGACATGAAAGTTTCCTAATTTCTATTATAATAAACAAACATTATGGTTGAAACCATAATTTCCTGTCGGAGAGCCTTTCTTTTGTGCACTGTACGGTGAATAAGCGGTTTTCCAGCGTTTTGAGGCTTATTCAGCTCAGAATGGCTTAATACTGCTATATCTGACCAGGACAAGACAAACTAAGCACTCAGCCACACGGACATGAAAGTTTCCTAATTTCTATTATAATAAACAAACATTATGGTTGAAACCATAATTTCCTGTCGGAGAGCCTTTCCCTCTTTTGTGCACTGTATGCAAGCTCATTCGGTGAAAAGCGGTTTTCCGAGCGTTTTGAGGCTTATTCAGCTCAGAATGGCTTAATACTGCTATATCTGACCAGGACAAGACAAACTAAGCACTCAGCCACACGGACATGAAAGTTTTTACTTTACAATATTAGTAAACAAACATTATGGTTGAAACCATAATTCCTGTCGGGAGAGCCTTTCCCTCTTTTGTGCACTGTATGCAAGGGTGAATAAGCGGTTTTCCGCGTTTTGAGGCTTATTCAGCTCAGAATGGCTTAATACTGCATATCTGACCAGGACAAGACAAACTAATCAGCCACACGGACATGAAAGTTGGTAAACAAACATTATGGTTGAAACCATAATTTCCTGTCGGGAGAGCCTTTCCCTCTTTTGTGCACTGTATGCAATCTGAGAGTGTGAATAAGCGGTTTTCCGCGTTTTGAGGCTTATTCAGCTCAGAATGGCTTAATACTGCTATATCTGACCAGGACAAGACAAACTAAGCACTCAGCCACACGGACATGAAAGTTTTTACTTTACTATTATAAAACAAACATTATGGTTGAAACCATAATTTCCTGTCGGAGAGCCTTTCCCTCTTTTGTGCACTGTATGCAATCTGAGAGTGTGAATAAGCGGTTTTCCCAGCGTTTTGAGGCTTATTCAGCTCAGAATGGCTTAATACTGCTATATCTGACCAGGACAAGACAAACTAAGCACTCAGCCACACGGACATGAAAGTTGTAATTTCTATTATAATAAACAAACATTATGGTTGAAACCATAATTTCCTGTCGGGAGAGCCTTTCCCTCTTTTGTGCACTGTATGCAAGCTCATTCGGTGAATAAGCGGTTTTCCGCGTTTTGAGGCTTATTCAGCTCAGAATGGCTTAATACTGCTATATCTGACCAGGACAAGACAAACTAAGCACTCAGCCACACGGACATGAAAGTTGTTTACTTTACAATATTAGTAAAAAACATTATGGTTGAAACCATAATTTCCTGTCGGAGAGCCTTTCCCTCTTTTGTGCACTGTATGCAAGCTCATTCGGTGAATAAGCGGTTTTCCAGCGTTTTGAGGCTTATTCAGCTCAGAATGGCTTAATACTGCTATATCTGACCAGGACAAGACAAACTAAGCACTCAGCCACACGGACATGAAAGTTGTTTACTTTACAATATTAGTAAACAAACATTATGGTTGAAACCATAATTTCCTGTCGGGAGCCTTTCCCTCTTTTGTGCACTGTATGCAATCTGAGAGTGTGAATAAGCGGTTTTCCCAGCGTTTTGAGGCTTATTCAGCTCAGAATGGCTTAATACTGCTATATCTGACCAGGACAAGACAAACTAAGCACTCAGCCACACGGACATGAAAGTTTTTACTTTCTATTATAATAAACAAACATTATGGTTGAAACCATAATTTCCTGTCGGGAGAGCCTTTCCCTCTTTTGTGCACTGTATGCAAGCTCAGGTGAATAAGCGGTTTTCCCAGCGTTTTGAGGCTTATTCAGCTCAGAATGGCTTAATACTGCTATATCTGACCAGGACAAGACAAACTAAGCACTCAGCCACACGGACATGAAAGTTTCCTAATTTCTATATAATAAACAAACATTATGGTTGAAACCATAATTTCCTGTCGGAGAGCCTTTCCCTTTTTGTGCACTGTATGCAAGCTCATTCGGTGAATAAGCGGTTTTCCGAGCGTTTTGAGGCTTATTCAGCTCAGAATGGCTTAATACTGCTATATCTGACCAGGACAAGACAAACTAAGCACTCAGCCACACGGACATGAAAGTTGTTTACTTTACAATATTAGTAAACAAACATTATGGTTGAAACCATAATTTCCTGTCGGAGAGCCTTTCCCTCTTTTGTGCACTGTATGCAATCTGAGAGTGTGAATAAGCGGTTTTCCCAGCGTTTTGAGGCTTATTCAGCTCAGAATGGCTTAATACTGCTATATCTGACCAGGACAAGACAAACTAAGCACTCAGCCACACGGACATGAAAGTTGTTTACTTTACAATATTAGTAAACAAACATTATGGTTGAAACCATAATTTCCTGTCGGAGAGCCTTTCCCTCTTTTGTGCACTGTATGCAAGCTGGGTGAATAAGCGGTTTTCCCAGCGTTTTGAGGCTTATTCAGCTCAGAATGGCTTAATACTGCTATATCTGACCAGGACAAGACAAACTAAGCACTCAGCCACACGGACATGAAAGTTGTTTACTTTACAATATTAGTAAACAAACATTATGGTTGAAACCATAATTTCCTGTCGGGAGAGCCTTTCCCTCTTTTGTGCACTGTATGCAATCTGAGAGTGTGAATAAGCGGTTTTCCAGCGTTTTGAGGCTTATTCAGCTCAGAATGGCTTAATACTGCTATATCTGACCAGGACAAGACAAACTAAGCACTCAGCCACACGGACATGAAAGTTTCCTAATTTCTATTATAATAAACAAACATTATGGTTGAAACCATAATTTCCTGTCGGAGAGCCTTTCCCTCTTTTGTGCACTGTATGCAAGCTCATTCGGTGAATAAGCGGTTTTCCAGCGTTTTGAGGCTTATTCAGCTCAGAATGGCTTAATACTGCTATATCTGACCAGGACAAGACAAACTAAGCACTCAGCCACACGGACATGAAAGTTTCCTAATTTCTATTATAATAAACAAACATTATGGTTGAAACCATAATTTCCTGTCGGAGAGCCTTTCCCTCTTTTGTGCACTGTATGCAAGCTCATTGTGAATAAGCGGTTTTCCCAGCGTTTTGAGGCTTATTCAGCTCAGAATGGCTTAATACTGCTATATCTGACCAGGACAAGACAAACTAAGCACTCAGCCACACGGACATGAAAGTTGTTTACTTTACAATATTAGTAAACAAACATTATGGTTGAAACCATAATTTCCTGTCGGGAGAGCCTTTCCCTCTTTTGTGCACTGTATGCAATCTGAGAGTGTGAATAAGCGGTTTTCCCAGCGTTTTGAGGCTTATTCAGCTCAGAATGGCTTAATACTGCTATATCTGACCAGGACAAGACAAACTAAGCACTCAGCCACACGGACATGAAAGTTGTTTACTTTACAATATTAGTAAACAAACATTATGGTTGAAACCATAATTTCCTGTCGGAGAGCCTTTCCCTCTTTGTGCACTGTATGCAATCTGAGTGTGAATAAGCGTTTTCCCAGCGTTTTGAGGCTTATTCAGCTCAGAATGGCTTAATACTGCTATATCTGACCAGGACAAGACAAACTAAGCACTCAGCCACACGGACATGAAAGTTTACTTTTCTATTAGTAACAAACATTATGGTTGAAACCATAATTTCCTGTCGGGAGAGCCTTTCCCTCTTTTGTGCACTGTATGCAATCTCGGTTTTCCCAGCGTTTTGAGGCTTATTCAGCTCAGAATGGCTTAATACTGCTATATCTGACCAGGACAAGACAAACTAAGCACTCAGCCACACGGACATGAAAGTTTTTTCTATTATAATAAACAAACATTATGGTTGAAACCATAATTTCCTGTCGGAGAGCCTTTCCCTCTTTTGTGCACTGTATGCAAGCTCATTCGGTGAATAAGCGGTTTTCCAGCGTTTTGAGGCTTATTCAGCTCAGAATGGCTTAATACTGCTATATCTGACCAGGACAAGACAAACTAAGCACTCAGCCACACGGACATGAAAGTTGTTTACTTTACAATATTAGTAAACAAACATTATGGTTGAAACCATAATTTCCTGTCGGGAGAGCCTTTCCCTCTTTTGTGCACTGTATGCAAGCTCATTCGGTGAATAAGCGGTTTTCCAGCGTTTTGAGGCTTATTCAGCTCAGAATGGCTTAATACTGCTATATCTGACCAGGACAAGACAAACTAAGCACTCAGCCACACGGACATGAAAGTTGTTTACTTTACAATATTAGTAAACAAACATTATGGTTGAAACCATAATTTCCTGTCGGGAGAGCCTTTCCCTCTTTTGTGCACTGTATGCAATCTGAGAGTGTGAATAAGCGGTTTTCCAGCGTTTTGAGGCTTATTCAGCTCAGAATGGCTTAATACTGCTATATCTGACCAGGACAAGACAAACTAAGCACTCAGCCACACGGACATGAAAGTTTTAATTTCTATTATAATAACAAACATTATGGTTGAAACCATAATTTCCTGTCGGAGAGCCTTTCCCTCTTTTGTGCACTGTATGCAAGCTCATTGTGAATAAGCGGTTTTCCCAGCGTTTTGAGGCTTATTCAGCTCAGAATGGCTTAATACTGCTATATCTGACCAGGACAAGACAAACTAAGCACTCAGCCACACGGACATGAAAGTTTCCTAATTTCTATTATAATAAACAAACATTATGGTTGAAACCATAATTTCCTGTCCGGAGAGCCTTTCCCTCTTTTGTGCACTGTATGCAAGCTCATTCGGTGAATAAGCGGTTTTCCGAGCGTTTTGAGGCTTATTCAGCTCAGAATGGCTTAATACTGCTATATCTGACCAGGACAAGACAAACTAAGCACTCAGCCACACGGACATGAAAGTTTCCTAATTTCTATATAATAAACAAACATTATGGTTGAAACCATAATTTCCTGTCGGAGAGCCTTTCCCTCTTTTGTGCACTGTATGCAAGCTCATTCGGTGAATAAGCGGTTTTCCCAGCGTTTTGAGGCTTATTCAGCTCAGAATGGCTTAATACTGCTATATCTGACCAGGACAAGACAAACTAAGCACTCAGCCACACGGACATGAAAGTTGTTTACTTTACAATATTAGTAAACAAACATTATGGTTGAAACCATAATTTCCTGTCGGAGAGCCTTTCCCTCTTTTGTGCACTGTATGCAATCTGAGAGTGTGAATAAGGTTTTCCCAGCGTTTTGAGGCTTATTCAGCTCAGAATGGCTTAATACTGCTATATCTGACCAGGACAAGACAAACTAAGCACTCAGCCACACGGACATGAAAGTTTCCTAATTATTATAATAAACAAACATTATGGTTGAAACCATAATTTCCTGTCGGGAGAGCCTTTCCCTCTTTTGTGCACTGTATGCAAGCTCATTCGGTGAATAAGCGGTTTTCCAGCGTTTTGAGGCTTATTCAGCTCAGAATGGCTTAATACTGCTATATCTGACCAGGACAAGACAAACTAAGCACTCAGCCACGGACATGAAAGTTGTTTACTTTACAATATTAGTAAACAAACATTATGGTTGAAACCATAATTTCCTGTCGGAGAGCCTTTCCCTCTTTTGTGCACTGTATGCAATCTGAGAGTGTGAATAAGCGGTTTTCCCAGCGTTTTGAGGCTTATTCAGCTCAGAATGGCTTAATACTGCTATATCTGACCAGGACAAGACAAACTAAGCACTCAGCCACACGGACATGAAAGTTGTTTACTTTACAATATTAGTAAACAAACATTATGGTTGAAACCATAATTTCCTGTCGGGAGAGCCTTTCCCTCTTTTGTGCACTGTATGCAATCTGAGTGTGAATAAGCGGTTTTCCCAGCGTTTTGAGGCTTATTCAGCTCAGAATGGCTTAATACTGCTATATCTGACCAGGACAAGACAAACTAAGCACTCAGCCACACGGACATGAAAGTTTTAATTTCATTATAATAAACAAACATTATGGTTGAAACCATAATTTCCTGTCGGGAGAGCCTTTCCCTCTTTTGTGCACTGTATGCAATCTGAGAGTGTGAATAAGCGGTTTTCCCAGCGTTTTGAGGCTTATTCAGCTCAGAATGGCTTAATACTGCTATATCTGACCAGGACAAGACAAACTAAGCACTCAGCCACACGGACATGAAAGTTTCCTAATTTCTATTATAATAAACAAACATTATGGTTGAAACCATAATTTCCTGTCCGGAGAGCCTTTCCCTCTTTTGTGCACTGTATGCAAGCTCATTCGGTGAATAAGCGGTTTTCCGAGCGTTTTGAGGCTTATTCAGCTCAGAATGGCTTAATACTGCTATATCTGACCAGGACAAGACAAACTAAGCACTCAGCCACACGGACATGAAAGTTGTTTACTTTACTATTAGTAAAACAAACATTATGGTTGAAACCATAATTTCCTGTCCGGAGAGCCTTTCCCTCTTTTGTGCACTGTATGCAAGCTCATTCGGTGAATAAGCGGTTTTCCGAGCGTTTTGAGGCTTATTCAGCTCAGAATGGCTTAATACTGCTATATCTGACCAGGACAAGACAAACTAAGCACTCAGCCACACGGACATGAAAGTTGTTTACTTTACAATATTAGTAAACAAACATTATGGTTGAAACCATAATTTCCTGTCGGGAGAGCCTTTCCCTCTTTTGTGCACTGTATGCAATCTGAGAGTGTGAATAAGCGGTTTTCCAGCGTTTTGAGGCTTATTCAGCTCAGAATGGCTTAATACTGCTATATCTGACCAGGACAAGACAAACTAAGCACTCAGCCACACGGACATGAAAGTTTCCTAATTTCTATTATTAAACAAACATTATGGTTGAAACCATAATTTCCTGTCGGGAGAGCCTTTCCCTCTTTTGTGCACTGTATGCAAGCTCATTGTGAATAAGCGGTTTTCCAGCGTTTTGAGGCTTATTCAGCTCAGAATGGCTTAATACTGCTATATCTGACCAGGACAAGACAAACTAAGCACTCAGCCACACGGACATGAAAGTTTCCTAATTTCTATATAATAAACAAACATTATGGTTGAAACCATAATTTCCTGTCGGAGAGCCTTTCCCTCTTTTGTGCACTGTATGCAAGCTCATTCGGTGAATAAGCGGTTTTCCCAGCGTTTTGAGGCTTATTCAGCTCAGAATGGCTTAATACTGCTATATCTGACCAGGACAAGACAAACTAAGCACTCAGCCACACGGACATGAAAGTTGTTTACTTTACAATATTAGTAAACAAACATTATGGTTGAAACCATAATTTCCTGTCGGGAGAGCCTTTCCCTCTTTTGTGCACTGTATGCAATCTGAGAGTGTGAATAAGCGGTTTTCCAGCGTTTTGAGGCTTATTCAGCTCAGAATGGCTTAATACTGCTATATCTGACCAGGACAAGACAAACTAAGCACTCAGCCACACGGACATGAAAGTTTTTAATTTCTATTATAATAACAAACATTATGGTTGAAACCATAATTTCCTGTCGGGAGAGCCTTTCCCTCTTTTGTGCACTGTATGCAAGCTCATTCGGTGAATAAGCGGTTTTCCAGCGTTTTGAGGCTTATTCAGCTCAGAATGGCTTAATACTGCTATCTGACCAGGACAAGACAAACTAAGCACTCAGCCACACGGACATGAAAGTTTCCTAATTTCTATTATAATAAACAAACATTATGGTTGAAACCATAATTTCCTGTCCGGAGAGCCTTTCCCTCTTTTGTGCACTGTATGCAAGCTCATTCGGTGAATAAGCGGTTTTCCCAGCGTTTTGAGGCTTATTCAGCTCAGAATGGCTTAATACTGCTATATCTGACCAGGACAAGACAAACTAAGCACTCAGCCACACGGACATGAAAGTTTTTACTTTCAATATTAATAAACAAACATTATGGTTGAAACCATAATTTCCTGTCGGGAGAGCCTTTCCCTCTTTTGTGCACTGTATGCAAGCTTGGTGAATAAGCGGTTTTCCAGCGTTTTGAGGCTTATTCAGCTCAGAATGGCTTAATACTGCTATATCTGACCAGGACAAGACAAACTAAGCACTCAGCCACACGGACATGAAAGTTGTTTACTTTACAATATTAGTAAACAAACATTATGGTTGAAACCATAATTTCCTGTCGGAGAGCCTTTCCCTCTTTTGTGCACTGTATGCAATCTGAGAGTGTGAATAAGCGGTTTTCCCAGCGTTTTGAGGCTTATTCAGCTCAGAATGGCTTAATACTGCTATATCTGACCAGGACAAGACAAACTAAGCACTCAGCCACACGGACATGAAAGTTTCCTAATTTCTATTATAATAAACAAACATTATGGTTGAAACCATAATTTCCTGTCGGAGAGCCTTTCCCTCTTTTGTGCACTGTATGCAAGCTCATTCGGTGAATAAGCGGTTTTCCGCGTTTTGAGGCTTATTCAGCTCAGAATGGCTTAATACTGCTATATCTGACCAGGACAAGACAAACTAAGCACTCAGCCACACGGACATGAAAGTTTCCTAATTTCTATTATAATAAACAAACATTATGGTTGAAACCATAATTTCCTGTCGGAGAGCCTTTCCCTCTTTTGTGCACTGTATGCAGGTGAATAAGCGGTTTTCCAGCGTTTTGAGGCTTATTCAGCTCAGAATGGCTTAATACTGCTATATCTGACCAGGACAAGACAAACTAAGCACTCAGCCACACGGACATGAAAGTTGTTTACTTTACAATATTAGTAAACAAACATTATGGTTGAAACCATAATTTCCTGTCGGGAGAGCCTTTCCCTCTTTTGTGCACTGTATGCAATCTGAGTGTGAATAAGCGGTTTTCCCAGCGTTTTGAGGCTTATTCAGCTCAGAATGGCTTAATACTGCTATATCTGACCAGGACAAGACAAACTAAGCACTCAGCCACACGGACATGAAAGTTTCCTAATTTCTATTATAATAAACAAACATTATGGTTGAAACCATAATTTCCTGTCGGAGAGCCTTTCCCTCTTTTGTGCACTGTATGCAAGCTCAGAGTGTGAATAAGCGGTTTTCCCAGCGTTTTGAGGCTTATTCAGCTCAGAATGGCTTAATACTGCTATATCTGACCAGGACAAGACAAACTAAGCACTCAGCCACACGGACATGAAAGTTTCCTAATTTCTATTATAATAAACAAACATTATGGTTGAAACCATAATTTCCTGTCGGAGAGCCTTTCCCTCTTTTGTGCACTGTATGCAAGCTCATTCGTGAATAAGCGGTTTCCCAGCGTTTTGAGGCTTATTCAGCTCAGAATGGCTTAATACTGCTATATCTGACCAGGACAAGACAAACTAAGCACTCAGCCACACGGACATGAAAGTTGTTTACTTTACAATATTAGTAAACAACATTATGGTTGAAACCATAATTTCCTGTCGGGAGAGCCTTTCCTCTTTTGTGCACTGTATGCAATCTGGTGAATAAGCGGTTTTCCAGCGTTTTGAGGCTTATTCAGCTCAGAATGGCTTAATACTGCTATATCTGACCAGGACAAGACAAACTAAGCACTCAGCCACACGGACATGAAAGTTGTTTACTTTCAATATTAGTAAACAAACATTATGGTTGAAACCATAATTTCCTGTCGGAGAGCCTTTCCCTCTTTTGTGCACTGTATGCAATCTTGTGAATAAGCGGTTTTCCAGCGTTTTGAGGCTTATTCAGCTCAGAATGGCTTAATACTGCTATATCTGACCAGGACAAGACAAACTAAGCACTCAGCCACACGGACATGAAAGTTTTAATTTCTATTATAATAAACAACATTATGGTTGAAACCATAATTTCCTGTCCGGAGAGCCTTTCCCTCTTTTGTGCACTGTATGCAAGCTCATTCGGTGAATAAGCGGTTTTCCAGCGTTTTGAGGCTTATTCAGCTCAGAATGGCTTAATACTGCTATATCTGACCAGGACAAGACAAACTAAGCACTCAGCCACACGGACATGAAAGTTTCCTAATTTCTATTATAATAACAAACATTATGGTTGAAACCATAATTTCCTGTCCGGAGAGCCTTTCCCTCTTTTGTGCACTGTATGCAAGCTCATTCGGTGAATAAGCGGTTTTCCAGCGTTTTGAGGCTTATTCAGCTCAGAATGGCTTAATACTGCTATATCTGACCAGGACAAGACAAACTAAGCACTCAGCCACACGGACATGAAAGTTGTTTACTTTACAATATTAGTAAACAAACATTATGGTTGAAACCATAATTTCCTGTCGGGAGAGCCTTTCCCTCTTTTGTGCACTGTATGCAATCTGAGAGTGTGAATAAGCGGTTTTCCCAGCGTTTTGAGGCTTATTCAGCTCAGAATGGCTTAATACTGCTATATCTGACCAGGACAAGACAAACTAAGCACTCAGCCACACGGACATGAAAGTTGTTTACTTTACAATATTAGTAAACAAACATTATGGTTGAAACCATAATTTCCTGTCGGAGAGCCTTTCCCTCTTTTGTGCACTGTATGCAATCTGATGTGAATAAGCGGTTTTCCCAGCGTTTTGAGGCTTATTCAGCTCAGAATGGCTTAATACTGCTATATCTGACCAGGACAAGACAAACTAAGCACTCAGCCACACGGACATGAAAGTTTCCTAATTTCTATTATAATAAACAAACATTATGGTTGAAACCATAATTTCCTGTCGGAGAGCCTTTCCCTCTTTTGTGCACTGTATGCAAGCTCATTCGGTGAATAAGCGGTTTTCCAGCGTTTTGAGGCTTATTCAGCTCAGAATGGCTTAATACTGCTATATCTGACCAGGACAAGACAAACTAAGCACTCAGCCACACGGACATGAAAGTTTCCTAATTTCTATATAATAAAACAAACATTATGGTTGAAACCATAATTTCCTGTCCGGAGAGCCTTTCCCTCTTTTGTGCACTGTATGCAAGCTCATTCGGTGAATAAGCGGTTTTTGCGGAGGCTTATTCAGCTCAGAATGGCTTAATACTGCTATATCTGACCAGGACAAGACAAACTAAGCACTCAGCCACACGTGAAAGTTGTTTTTTTATAGTAAACAAACATTATGGTTGAAACCATAATTTCCTGTCGGGAGAGCCTTTCCCTCTTTTGTGCACTGTATGCAATCTGAGAGTGTGAATAAGCGGTTTTCCAGCGTTTTGAGGCTTATTCAGCTCAGAATGGCTTAATACTGCTATATCTGACCAGGACAAGACAAACTAAGCACTCAGCCACACGGACATGAAGTTTACTTTACAATATTAGTAAACAAACATTATGGTTGAAACCATAATTTCCTGTCGGAGAGCCTTTCCCTCTTTTGTGCACTGTATGCAAGCTGAGAGTGTGAATAAGCGGTTTTCCCAGCGTTTTGAGGCTTATTCAGCTCAGAATGGCTTAATACTGCTATATCTGACCAGGACAAGACAAACTAAGCACTCAGCCACACGGACATGAAAGTT
>NW_026117576.1:0-10723 GCF_001640805.2 Lates calcarifer
TTATGGGGTTTATGTTAAGGTGACAGACTTTATATTGAACAGACACATATAGGTTGTGGTTGAAAATAGGAGATATAGTAATGTATAAGGAAAGATATTTTGTCTGATATGGATAAGATTTATGAGTTTTTTGAGAGAGGACGTTTTTATGATTAAAACCTATGAGCTTCTTTTTAAGAAGACGTGCTTTTATTGATAAAGTGTATGAGCCTCTTTCAAAAAGATGTTTTTGTTATTGTTAAAATATATGAGCCTCTTTCGAGGGGACTTTTGATATTGTTAAAAGTGTATGAGCCTTTTTTGGGGGACAGTTTGAATAAAAACTATGAGCCTTTTTTAAGGACGTTTTTGGGAAAAAAGAAAAGAGAGAGAAGAGGGAGAACTTATGAGCCCCCAAAAGGACATAGAAAGAATAGGAGGATGTTTTGTGTGGGTATAAAAAACTTAAAGAGAAATAAAAGAATAGTAGGAGATATAGTTCATGGATGATAATGTATTAATGAAGGAATTAAGATGTTAGAGTGACCTGTGTGTTGGTAGGTAATGTGTCTAATGTGTGAGAGTTGGGGAGAAGGAAAAAAGGAGGTGGAGTGCTCCAGGATGCAGAAGGATGGCAGCTGGCCAAGGTGTCATGTGGATTGATGTTTGCTGACAATAGTGTGTGCAGCTTCTGAATCCAGTCTGCTCAAGGCCAGTGTAGTTTTATCCACAAACTCTTTTCTACAAATACCTGCATTTTAAACATATGTGTTATATAGGTATAACATATCATATGTTGTAGTTGTTTAAAGGAGAAGCTTGGCAATGGACTGACTTGTTAATGCATTTAATCAATAGAATTATTTGGGTCAAATGCTGTTAAGAGCAGAGTGGCAAATGTGAGTTTTATTGTCTGTGGTGATTTGAGTGGAACACACTTGATGATAGTTGGTCCCTTGCAGGAGCGTGTGATCTTTTGAGCCCCATATAGGATTGGACGTTTGTTGAAGAAATATTTGTGGAAACTTTACACATAATTTGGAGGATTAATTGTGTGGGTAGTTGATATCATATGTCGACTTAAGTGTTGTACATCCACTGTTATATTGATTGAGTTTTTGGTTCCTTTGGAGTTGGTAAATTTATTGATTGTGGTAAAATAGTGATTTAAAATAAAATAAAATAGATAAATAAAATAGGGAGAAGTAGGTTAAGTATTTAGAAGTAGTTTAGTAATCAGTTTAAATTTACAATGAAGGGAGCTACTACAATGTCAGAGAAGGATATTAAAATTCAGAGAGTAATTACCCCTGTTGATGTAGTACAGAAGAATAATCCTTTAGTCAAAGATATTGCGAAGATATCGGAGAAGTGGCATAAGCGTTGGCCTGAAATTGACCAACCATGGCCAGTGGTAGGGACTCTTAACCCGATGTAATTAAAATAATGCATGTGCTTGTGTCTACATATAAGGCGGAACAAAAGAAGGGTAAGAAAGGAGGAAAACGGAAAGAAAAGAGACAAGTGGAGCTTGGTGTTCTTCAGTTGTTTGAAAATGAGGGACAGAAACTGATAAAGGCTGCAAAAGAAAAGAGAGACAGAGGTGTAGAGGAAATAAGAAAGAATGCAAAGGAAACAGAAAAATTAATGGCAGAGATTAATGCGCCCTTCTCACACGTGGATTCAACGAAGAAACCCCCACCTTATGAGAAGAAGGTGAAGTTTGAGGAGGTTTATCCCCAGCTTCCAGTGATCTCTCAGGAGGGTAATTATCAGATTAAAGATGAGAATGATCAGGTAATAGAAGTGGGAAAAGCGGAAACGACTATAACAATGTATCCGAGTTCTGACAGTAAGAGGAAGACAATAAGTGTGGGAGCTAAGGATGATCAGAGTGATTTGGGAGACATTGTGGGTAGATATGATCCTGAAGTCAGGAGTTGGCTAGAGCGGAAAGAAGAGGAGAAACATGGACGACAGAGGACTCGGAAGATGATAGCTCTAGTGAAAGTGAGAATGGAGGCAGTGATTGGGAGGAGCAAGTTCCTTTGCCTTCAAGAGGTTTTTTCCCTGCGGCAACTAGCACTGGAATGGAAGAGGCTTTACAAGAGGTTGAGAAAAGTATAAATCAATGCCTTTCGCATCTCTATGAGTCGTTTAGACCAGAGGATCAGAAAGTATGGGAGAATCAATTAAAGTGGTTAAAGACACAGAAGAAAGCCTTGCGGAAAAAGATTTCCCAAAAATTAGGAAGAGATATTCACTGCGCCCAAGAAAAGGGAAAATGTGTCCAGTGGTTGTTCGAGGACAGAATTTGGAGTACAAGCCTTGGCAGAATACAGATATGTCAGATATACTTGAGAAGTTACCTACTCTTCAAGATGGAGCACATCCTTGGATTTCAAAGTTGGAAGAGATTATGGTGGGAACACAAGCTGCCATGGGAGATATTAAGAGACTCTTGGCTAGTCTCCTTGGGGTTCCAGCTATGGAAGAGATTCTACAGAAAGCGGGACTTGACCGATATATAGGTACTGCTGTGAATGATTCGGAGCTGTTTGCAGCAAGTAGAGGTCGAGTGTGGAGAGTGTTGAAAGATACTTTTCCTACTAATGTACATCCTGATAATATCTTGATTGAGCCGTTAGGACAGGAAGAAAATCCGAGGGCCTATGTGTCAAGAGCCCATCAGGTGTGGAGAAATGTCACAGGAAATGATCCAGACTTGAATCGAATGGAGCAGTCAATTTTGCGGGCTAAAATACAGAAGGGGCTGCCCTTACCAGTGAGGAGCAAATTGGCAGAGGTGGTTGGTCTTGGAAGTATGACAAAGAATGTCTATGCGGATCATATAGCCCATCAAGTGGATATATAGGAAAAAGGAACATGATCAGAAAGAGCAGGATCGAGAGATCCTTAGGAAACTTAATCAAATAGAGGTTAGCGGAAGGTAAGCAAGTGATGAGATATACACCGATTCCGCACATGCATATAATGAATGTCATTTGTTTGGATCAGTGTGGAAGAGCTGAGAGTTTAAGAAAATAGATGGTTCTCCATTGCAGTATTATGCTCAAATAATGAAACTGTTGCATGTGAAGATAAACCAGTTGAAGGTCAGAGATACATGTTCAGGTTTTTGTGTAGAGAGATCATAAGCAGGTGGGGACTTCCAGGTTGGATACTCTCAGATAAAGGGAAAGAGTTTATGGATAAAATGGTGAAATTGATTTAGTAAAATTGGGAATTAGATGGTTTGGAGCAATTTATCATCCACGAAGCCAAAGGATAGAGAGAGAGGAGTGAGATATGCAAAGAAGATTTTGATGTGAAGGTTGTGTGTATATTGAATTTTGAAGGATTGTGGTATGTGAGTTGTTTGAAAGAAAGTTGAAGTAAGTTTTATGAAAGAGAAGGGAAGTGATATAGATGGAGATGAAAGAGTATTGATAGAAGGTGGACTGTTGGAGACATATCCGTTTTGAATATTCATATCTCTCATTATGGTTTTGATATTTCTTATTGTTTATCCTTTCACTCTATAGAGTGATATGATAAAAGGGGGAAATGGAAAATGTGATTTATAATCTGAAATGATATGATATTGTGAATTTTACATTTACTTATAGGATTATGATCTGCATTTGATGTTTCAATTTACATCTGTTGTTGGTACAAGATACTGGTTGGTGTTTTCTTTCTTCCAGAACAGTATTGGGGGAAAGGATCACTATGGGACAATAAGAATGGACTGGAGGACTCTGAATAAGGATACTGTGATGCAATATTCGGAGTCAACACTTCATCGACACAACAGTGACAGTCGACGCTGCTGAGGAGCTGTTGTGGGATGTTTGATTTAGTTTTTGATTTTCTATATTGTATGAGTAATACTTAAACTGTGTGACATTTTCTTAGGTTGAAATTGTTGAAGGAAGATGTCTTCTGTTGTGGGGTAAATGCATTGGGACCTCAGATGTTTTTTCTTTTTCTGATGCCTAGGGAAATAGGGGCTAGGCAGGGAAAGGTCCATTGGAAGGTGCGATGGGTCGACCAGCCTGAAAGTGGACATTGTTTGGATTTTATTTCTGAGGGTTCCATATGTACTTGCCTGAAGTTATATCCTTGTATTAATGATGAAATTTCTCCTTCTAATTGGTCTGGAGTACTATAAAGTGGTCGCCTGGGGCAGAGGGGCGTGAGAGAATTTTCCTGTCTAGATTGTTTGATGGAAATTTCAGGAAAGATAGCTGCTTGACAGGTTTTTCGCTCTCACACTCCATAAAGTTATTTTATGCTTTGGGAAGTATATGTAGGTAAACATGTATGTTTTATTCTTTATTTTTCGAGGCTAGGTAGCCTCGCAGGGGGGAATTATGTAGTATACAGGATGTTTTATGTATGTCTTTGTCTTTTTGGATGTCTGAGGGTTTCCAGATACTTTCACTTTTTATGAGTTTCCTATGTCTGAGTTAACCTTTGGGGTTCATGTTTAGGATAAGAGTTAAGAATGTGACCCCTAGACTAGTAGAGGTTAAGGGTGAGGGTTTCCTCTCCCCTTATCTTCTTCCTCTCAATAGTGAAGGTATTGACTAAGGTCCAGATGTTTCCTATGAACCATTGTAAACAACCAATGTATATATACTGGTGTTTAGAGCTGTTAGGGAGAGAGATCCATATTGGCTCGGATCCTCTCACAGGCTACTGCAGTGCTTGTCCGATGCTGAACTACTTTGTAATAAACTTCTATATACAAGTAAGTCAGTGTCAGCGGAGATCTTCTCTTCATCATCTTCACATCGACATCACCACCTAAATATACCACACCATAATTTCCTGTCCGGAGAGCCTTTCCCTCTTTTGTGCACTGTATGCAATCTGAGAGTGTGAATAAACGTTTTCCCAGCGTTTTGAGGCTTATTCAGCTCAGAATGGCTTAATACTGCTATATCTGACCAGGACAAGACAAACTAAGCACTCAGCCACACGGACATGAAAGTTTCCTAATTTCTATTATAATAAACAAACATTATGGTTGAAACCATAATTTCCTGTCGGGAGAGCCTTTCCCTCTTTTGTGCACTGTATGCAAGCTCATTCGGTGAATAAGCGGTTTTCCGAGCGTTTTGAGGCTTATTCAGCTCAGAATGGCTTAATACTGCTATATCTGACCAGGACAAGACAAACTAAGCACTCAGCCACACGGACATGAAAGTTGTTTACTTTACAATATTAGTAAACAAACATTATGGTTGAAACCATAATTTCCTGTCGGGAGAGCCTTTCCCTCTTTTGTGCACTGTATGCAATCTGAGAGTGTGAATAAGCGGTTTTCCCAGCGTTTTGAGGCTTATTCAGCTCAGAATGGCTTAATACTGCTATATCTGACCAGGACAAGACAAACTAAGCACTCAGCCACACGGACATGAAAGTTTCCTAATTTCTATTATAATAAACAAACATTATGGTTGAAACCATAATTTCCTATCGGGAGAGCCTTTCCCTCTTTTGTGCACTGTATGCAAGCTCATTCGGTGAATAAGCGGTTTTCCGAGCGTTTTGAGGCTTATTCAGCTCAGAATGGCTTAATACTGCTATATCTGACCAGGGACAAGACAAACTAAGCACTCAGCCACACGGACATGAAAGTTGTTTACTTTACAATATTAGTAAACAAACATTATGGTTGAAACCATAATTTCCTGTCGGGAGAGCCTTTCCCTCTTTTGTGCACTGTATGGCAATCTGAGAGTGTGAATAAGCGGTTTTCCGAGCGTTTTGAGGCTTATTCAGCTCAGAATGGCTTAATACTGCTATATCTGACCAGGACAAGACAAACTAAGCACTCAGCCACACGGACATGAAAGTTTCCTAATTTCTATTATAATAAACAAACATTATGGTTGAAACCATAATTTCCTGTCCGGAGAGCCTTTCCCTCTTTTGTGCACTGTATGCAAGCTCATTTCGGTGAATAAGCGGTTTTCCCAGCGTTTTGAGGCTTATTCAGCTCAGAATGGCTTAATACTGCTATATCTGACCAAGGACAAGACAAACTAAGCACTCAGCACACGGACATGAAAGTTGTTTACTTTACAATATTAGTAAACAAACATTATGGTTGAAACCATAATTTCCTGTCGGGAGAGCCTTTCCCTCTTTTGTGCACTGTATGCAATCTGAGAGTGTGAATAACGGTTTTCCCAGCGTTTTGAGGCTTATTCAGCTCAGAATGGCTTAATACTGCTATATCTGACCAGGACAAGACAAACTAAGCACTCAGCCACACGGACATGAAAGTTTCCTAATTTCTATTATAATAAACAAACATTATGGTTGAAACCATAATTTCCTGTCGGGAGAGCCTTTCCCTCTTTTGTGCACTGTATGCAATCAGAGGTGAATAAGCGGTTTTCCGAGCGTTTTGAGGCTTATTCAGCTCAGAATGGCTTAATACTGCTATATCTGACCAGGACAAGACAAACTAAGCACTCAGCCACACGGACATGAAAGTTTCCTAATTTCTATTATAATAAACAAACATTATGGTTGAAACCATAATTTCCTGTCGGAGAGCCTTTCCCTCTTTTGTGCACTGTATGCAATCTGAGAGTGTGAATAAGCGGTTTTCCAGCGTTTTGAGGCTTATTCAGCTCAGAATGGCTTAATACTGCTATATCTGACCAGGACAAGACAAACTAAGCACTCAGCCACACGGACATGAAAGTTGTTTACTTTACAATATTAGTAAACAAACATTATGGTTGAAACCATAATTTCCTGTCCGGAGAGCCTTTCCTCTTTTGTGCACTGTATGCAAGCTCATTCGGTGAATAAGCGGTTTTCCGAGCGTTTTGAGGCTTATTCAGCTCAGAATGGCTTAATACTGCTATATCTGACCAGGACAAGACAAACTAAGCACTCAGCCACACGGACATGAAAGTTGTTTACTTTACAATATTAGTAAACAAACATTATGGTTGAAACCATAATTTCCTGTCGGGAGAGCCTTTCCCTCTTTTGTGCACTGTATGCAATCTGAGAGTGTGAATAAGCGGTTTTCCAGCGTTTTGAGGCTTATTCAGCTCAGAATGGCTTAATACTGCTATATCTGACCAGGACAAGACAAACTAAGCACTCAGCCACACGGACATGAAAGTTTCCTAATTTCTATTATAATAAACAAACATTATGGTTGAAACCATAATTTCCTGTCGGAGAGCCTTTCCCTCTTTTGTGCACTGTATGCAATCTGAGAGTGTGAATAAGCGGTTTTCCCAGCGTTTTGAGGCTTATTCAGCTCAGAATGGCTTAATACTGCTATATCTGACCAGGACAAGACAAACTAAGCACTCAGCCACACGGACATGAAAGTTTTTACTTTACAATATTAGTAAACAAACATTATGGTTGAAACCATAATTTCCTGTCGGGAGAGCCTTTCCCTCTTTTGTGCACTGTATGCAAGCTCATTCGGTGAATAAGCGGTTTTCCCAGCGTTTTGAGGCTTATTCAGCTCAGAATGGCTTAATACTGCTATATCTGACCAGGACAAGACAAACTAAGCACTCAGCCACACGGACATGAAAGTTTCCTAATTTCTATTATAATAAACAAACATTATGGTTGAAACCATAATTTCCTGTCGGGAGAGCCTTTCCCTCTTTTGTGCACTGTATGCAAGCTCATTCGGTGAATAAGCGGTTTTCCGAGCGTTTTGAGGCTTATTCAGCTCAGAATGGCTTAATACTGCTATATCTGACCAGGACAAGACAAACTAAGCACTCAGCCACACGGACATGAAAGTTGTTTACTTTACAATATTAGTAAACAAACATTATGGTTGAAACCATAATTTCCTGTCGGGAGAGCCTTTCCCTCTTTTGTGCACTGTATGCAATCTGAGAGTGTGAATAAGCGGTTTTCCAGCGTTTTGAGGCTTATTCAGCTCAGAATGGCTTAATACTGCTATATCTGACCAGGACAAGACAAACTAAGCACTCAGCCACACGGACATGAAAGTTTCCTAATTTCTATTATAATAAACAAACATTATGGTTGAAACCATAATTTCCTGTCGGAGAGCCTTTCCCTCTTTTGTGCACTGTATGCAAGCTCATTCGTGAATAAGCGGTTTTCCGAGCGTTTTGAGGCTTATTCAGCTCAGAATGGCTTAATACTGCTATATCTGACCAGGACAAGACAAACTAAGCACTCAGCCACACGGACATGAAAGTTGTTTACTTTACAATATTAGTAAACAAACATTATGGTTGAAACCATAATTTCCTGTCGGGAGAGCCTTTCCCTCTTTTGTGCACTGTATGCAATCTAAGCACTTTGAAAGTTGAGATGGTTGAAACCATAATTTCCTGTCGGGAGAAAGTTTTATTTAGCGGTTTTCCAGCGTTTTGAGGCTTATTCAGCTCAGAATGGCTTAATACTGCTATATCTGACCAGGACAAGACAAACTAAGCACTCAGCCACACGGACATGAAAGTTTCCTAATTTCTATTATAATAAACAAACATTATGGTTGAAACCATAATTTCCTGTCGGAGAGCCTTTCCCTCTTTTGTGCACTGTATGCAATCTGAGAGTGTGAATAAGCGGTTTTCCCAGCGTTTTGAGGCTTATTCAGCTCAGAATGGCTTAATACTGCTATATCTGACCAGGACAAGACAAACTAAGCACTCAGCCACACGGACATGAAAGTTTCCTAATTTCTATTATAATAAACAAACATTATGGTTGAAACCATAATTTCCTGTCGGAGAGCCTTTCCCTCTTTTGTGCACTGTATGCAAGCTCATTCGTGAATAAGCGGTTTTCCGAGCGTTTTGAGGCTTATTCAGCTCAGAATGGCTTAATACTGCTATATCTGACCAGGACAAGACAAACTAAGCACTCAGCCACACGGACATGAAAGTTTCCTAATTTATTTAATAAACAAACATTATGGTTGAAACCATAATTTCCTGTCCGGAGAGCCTTTCCCTCTTTTGTGCACTGTATGCAAGCTCAGTGTGAATAAGCGGTTTTCCGAGCGTTTTGAGGCTTATTCAGCTCAGAATGGCTTAATACTGCTATATCTGACCAGGACAAGACAAACTAAGCACTCAGCCACACGGACATGAAAGTTGTTTACTTTACAATATTAGTAAACAAACATTATGGTTGAAACCATAATTTCCTGTCGGGAGAGCCTTTCCCTCTTTTGTGCACTGTATGCAATCTGAGAGTGTGAATAAGCGGTTTTCCAGCGTTTTGAGGCTTATTCAGCTCAGAATGGCTTAATACTGCTATATCTGACCAGGACAAGACAAACTAAGCACTCAGCCACACGGACATGAAAGTTTCCTAATTTCTATTATAATAAACAAACATTATGGTTGAAACCATAATTTCCTGTCCGGAGAGCCTTTCCCTCTTTTGTGCACTGTATGCAAGCTCATTCGGTGAATAAGCGGTTTTCCAGCGTTTTGAGGCTTATTCAGCTCAGAATGGCTTAATACTGCTATATCTGACCAGGACAAGACAAACTAAGCACTCAGCCACACGGACATGAAAGTTGTTTACTTTACAATATTAGTAAACAAACATTATGGTTGAAACCATAATTTCCTGTCGGGAGAGCCTTTCCCTCTTTTGTGCACTGTATGCAATCTGAGAGTGTGAATAAGCGGTTTTCCCAGCGTTTTGAGGCTTATTCAGCTCAGAATGGCTTAATACTGCTATATCTGACCAGGACAAGACAAACTAAGCACTCAGCCACACGGACATGAAAGTTGTTTACTTTACAATATTAGTAAACAAACATTATGGTTGAAACCATAATTTCCTGTCGGGAGAGCCTTTCCCTCTTTTGTGCACTGTATGCAATCTGAGAGTGTGAATAAGCGGTTTTCCCAGCGTTTTGAGGCTTATTCAGCTCAGAATGGCTTAATACTGCTATATCTGACCAGGACAAGACAAACTAAGCACTCAGCCACACGGACATGAAAGTTTCCTAATTTCTATTATAATAAACAAACATTATGGTTGAAACCATAATTTCCTGTCGGAGAGCCTTTCCCTCTTTTGTGCACTGTATGCAAGCTCATTCGGTGAATAAGCGGTTTTCCAGCGTTTTGAGGCTTATTCAGCTCAGAATGGCTTAATACTGCTATATCTGACCAGGACAAGACAAACTAAGCACTCAGCCACACGGACATGAAAGTTGTTTACTTTACAATATTAGTAAACAAACATTATGGTTGAAACCATAATTTCCTGTCGGGAGAGCCTTTCCCTCTTTTGTGCACTGTATGCAATCTGAGAGTGTGAATAAGCGGTTTTCCAGCGTTTTGAGGCTTATTCAGCTCAGAATGGCTTAATACTGCTATATCTGACCAGGACAAGACAAACTAAGCACTCAGCCACACGGACATGAAAGTTTTAATTTCTATTATAATAAACAAACATTATGGTTGAAACCATAATTTCCTGTCGGGAGAGCCTTTCCTCTTTTGTGCACTGTATGCAAGCTCATTCGGTGAATAAGCGGTTTTCCAGCGTTTTGAGGCTTATTCAGCTCAGAATGGCTTAATACTGCTATATCTGACCAGGACAAGACAAACTAAGCACTCAGCCACACGGACATGAAAGTTGTTTACTTTACAATATTAGTAAACAAACATTATGGTTGAAACCATAATTTCCTGTCGGGAGAGCCTTTCCCTCTTTTTGTGCACTGTATGCAATC
>NW_026117577.1:0-4108 GCF_001640805.2 Lates calcarifer
AAGAATGCAAAGGAAACAGAAAAATTAATGGCAGAGATTAATGGCCTTCTCACACGTGGATTCAACGAAGAAACCCCACCTTATGAGAAGAAGGTGAAGTTTGAGGAGGTTTATCCCCAGCTTCCAGTGATCTCTCAGGAGGGTAATTATCAGATTAAAGATGAGAATGATCAGGTAATAGAAGTGGGAAAAGCGGAAACGACTATACAATGTATCCGAGTTCTGACAGTAAGAGGAAGACAATAAGTGTGGGAGCTAAGGATGATCAGAGTGATTTGGGAGACATTGTGGGTAGATATGATCCTGAAGTCAGGAGGATGTTGGCTAGAGCGGAAAGAAGAGGAGAAACATGGACGACAGAGGACTCGGAAGATGATAGCTCTAGTGAAAGTGAGAATGGAGGCAGTGATTGGGAGGAGCAAGTTCCTTTGCCTTCAAGAGGTTTTTCCCTGCGGCAACTAGCACTGGAATGGAAGAGGCTTTACAAGAGGTTGAGAAAAGTATAAATCAATGCCTTTCGCATCTCTATGAGTCGTTTAGACCAGAGGATCAGAAAGTATGGGAGAATCAATTAAAGTGGTTAAAGACACAGAAGAAAGCCTTGCGGAAAAAGATTTCCCAAAAATTAGGGAAGAGATATTCACTGCGCCCAAGAAAAGGGAAAATGTGTCCAGTGGTTGTTCGAGGACAGAATTTGGAGTACAAGCCTTGGCAGAATACAGATATGTCAGATATACTTGAGAAGTTACCTACTCTTCAAGATGGAGCACATCCTTGGATTTCAAAGTTGGAAGAGATTATGGTGGGAACACAAGCTGCCATGGGAGATATTAAGAGACTCTTGGCTAGTCTCCTTGGGGTTCCAGCTATGGAAGAGATTCTACAGAAAGCGGGACTTGACCGATATATAGGTACTGCTGTGAATGATTCGGAGCTGTTTGCAGCAAGTAGAGGTCGAGTGTGGAGAGTGTTGAAAGATACTTTTCCTACTAATGTACATCCTGATAATATCTTGATTGAGCCGTTAGGACAGGAAGAAAATCCGAGGGCCTATGTGTCAAGAGCCCATCAGGTGTGGAGAAATGTCACAGGAAATGATCCAGACTTGAATCGAATGGAGCAGTCAATTTTGCGGGCTAAAATACAGAAGGGGCTGCCCTTACCAGTGAGGAGCAAATTGGCAGAGGTGGTTGGTCTTGGAAGTATGACAAAGAATGTCTATGCGGATCATATAGCCCATCAAGTGGAGCTATATAGGAAAAAGGAACATGATCAGAAAGAGCAGGATCGAGAGATCCTTAGGAAACTTAATCAAATAGAGGTTAGCGGAAGGTAAGCAAGTGATGAGATATACACCGATTCCGCACATGCATATAATGAATGTCATTTGTTTGGATCAGTGTGGAAGAGCTGAGAGTTTAAGAAAATAGATGGTTCTCCATTGCAGTATTATGCTCAAATAATGAAACTGTTGCATGTGAAGATAAACCAGTTGAAGGTCAGAGATACATGTTCAGGTTTTTGTGTAGAGAGATCATAAGCAGGGGGACTTCCAGGTTGGATACTCTCAGATAAAGGGAAAGAGTTTATGGATAAAATGGTGAAATTGATTTAGTAAAATTGGGAATTAGATGGTTTGGAGCAATTTATCATCCACGAAGCCAAAGGATAGAGAGAGAGAGTGAGATATGCAAAGAAGATTTTGATGTGAAGGTTGTGTGTATATTGAATTTTGAAGGATTGTGGTATGTGAGTTGTTTGAAAGAAAGTTGAAGTAAGTTTTATGAAAGAGAAGGGAAGTGATATAGATGGAGATGAAAGAGTATTGATAGAAGGTGGACTGTTGGAGACATATCCGTTTTGAATATTCATATCTCTCATTATGGTTTTGATATTTCTTATTGTTTTATCCTTTCACTCTATAGAGTGATATGATAAAAGGGGGGGAAATGGAAAATGTGATTTATAATCTGAAATGATATGATATTGTGAATTTTACATTTACTTATAGGATTATGATCTGCATTTGATGTTTCAATTTACATCTGTTGTTTGGTACAAGATACTGGTTGGTGTTTTCTTTCTTCCAGAACAGTATTGGGGGAAAGGATCACTATGGGACAATAAGAATGGACTGGAGGACTCTGAATAAGGATACTGTGATGCAATATTCGGAGTCAACACTTCATCGACACAACAGTGACAGTCGACGCTGCTGAGGAGCTGTTGTGGGATGTTTGATTTAGTTTTTGATTTTCTATATTGTATGAGTAATACTTAAACTGTGTGACATTTTCTTAGGTTGAAATTGTTGAAGGAAGATGTCTTCTGTTGTGGGGTAAATGCATTGGGACTCAGATGTTTTTTTCTTTTTCTGATGCCTAGGGAAATAGGGGCTAGGCAGGGAAAGGTCCATTGGAAGGTGCGATGGGTCGACCAGCCTGAAAGTGGACATTGTTTGGATTTTATTTTCTGAGGGTTCCATATGTACTTGCCTGAAGTTATATCCTTGTATTAATGATGAAATTTCTCCTTCTAATTGGTCTGGAGTACTATAAAGTGGTCGCCTGGGGCAGAGGGGGCGTGAGAGAATTTTCCTGTCTAGATTGTTTGATGGAAATTTCAGGAAAGATAGCTGCTTGACAGGTTTTTCGCTCTCACACTCCATAAAGTTATGTTTATGCTTTGGGAAGTATATGTAGGTAAACATGTATGTTTTATTCTTTATTTTTCGAGGCTAGGTAGCCTCGCAGGGGGAATTATGTAGTATACAGGATGTTTTATGTATGTCTTTGTCTTTTTGGAATGTCTGAGGGTTTCCAGATACTTTCACTTTTTATGAGTTTCCTATGTCTGAGTTAACCTTTGGGGTTCATGTTTAGGATAAGAGTTAAGAATGTGACCCCTAGACTAGTAGAGGTTAAGGGTGAGGGTTTCCTCTCCCCTTATCTCTTCCTCTCAATAGTGAAGGTATTGACTAAGGTCCAGATGTTTCCTATGAACCATGTAAACAACCAATGTATATATACTGGTGTTTAGAGCTGTTAGGGGAGAGAGATCCATATTGGCTCGGATCCTCTCACAGGCTACTGCAGTGCTTGTCCGATGCTGAACTACTTTGTAATAAACTTCTATATACAAGTAAGTCAGTGTCAGCGGAGATCTTCTCTTCATCATCTTCACATCGACATCACCACCTAATATACCACACCATAATTTCCTGTCCGGAGAGCCTTTCCCTCTTTTGTGCACTGTATGCAATCTGAGAGTGTGAATAAACGGTTTTCCCAGCGTTTTGAGGCTTATTCAGCTCAGAATGGCTTAATACTGCTATATCTGACCAGGACAAGACAAACTAAGCACTCAGCCACACGGACATGAAAGTTTCCTAATTTCTATTATAATAAACAAACATTATGGTTGAAACCATAATTTCCTGTCGGGAGAGCCTTTCCCTCTTTTGTGCACTGTATGCAAGCTCATTCGGTGAATAAGCGGTTTTCCGAGCGTTTTTGAGGCTTATTCAGCTCAGAATGGCTTAATACTGCTATATCTGACCAGGACAAGACAAACTAAGCACTCAGCCACACGGACATGAAAGTTGTTTAACTTTCAATATTAGTAAACAAACATTATGGTTGAAACCATAATTTCCTGTCGGGAGCCTTTCCCTCTTTTGTGCACTGTATGCAATCTGAGAGTGTGAATAAGCGGTTTTCCCAGCGTTTGAGGCTTATTCAGCTCAGAATGGCTTAATACTGCTATATCTGACCAGGACAAGACAAACTAAGCACTCAGCCACACGGACATGAAAGTTTCCTAATTTCTATTATAATAACAAACATTATGGTTGAAACCATAATTTCCTGTCGGGAGAGCCTTTCCCTCTTTTGTGGCACTGTATGCAATCTGAGAGTGTGAATAAGCGGTTTTCCCAGCGTTTTGAGGCTTATTCAGCTCAGAATGGCTTAATACTGCTATATCTGACCAGGACAAGACAAACTAAGCACTCAGCCCACGGACATGAAAGTTGTTTACTTTACAATATTAGTAAACAAACATTATGGTTGAAACCATAATTTCCTGTCGGGAGAGCCTTTCCCTCTTT
>NW_026117578.1:0-27019 GCF_001640805.2 Lates calcarifer
AATAAGCGGTTTTCCCAGCGTTTTGAGGCTTATTCAGCTCAGAATGGCTTAATACTGCTATATCTGACCAGGACAAGACAAACTAAGCACTCAGCCACACGGACATGAAAGTTGTTTACTTTCAATATTAGTAAAAACAAACATTATGGTTGAAACCATAATTTCCTGTCGGGAGAGCCCTTTCCCATCTTTTGTGGCACTGCTATGGCAAGTCTGAGAGTGTGAATAAAGCGGTTTTCCCAGGCGTTTTGGAGGCTTATTCAGCTCAGAATGGCTTAATACTGCTATATCTGACCAGGACAAGACAAACTAAGCACTCAGCCACACGGACATGAAAGTTGTCCTAATTTCTATTATAATAAACAAACATATATGGTTGAAACCATAATTTCCTGTCCGGAGAGCCTTTTCCCTCTTTTGTGCACTGTATGCAAGCTCATGTCGGTGAATAAGCGGTTTTCCGAGCGTTTTGAGGCTTATTCAGCTCAGAATGGCTTAATACTGCTATATCTGACCAGGACAAGACAAACTAAGCACTCAGCCACACGGACATGAAAGTTGTCTATTTCTATTATAATAAAACAAACATTATGGTTGAAACCATAATTTCCTGTCGGAGAGCCTTTCCCTCTTTTGTGCACTGTATGCAATCTGAGAGTGTGAATAAGCGGTTTTCCGAGCGTTTTGAGGCTTATTCAGCTCAGAATGGCTTAATACTGCTATATCTGACCAGGACAAGACAAACTAAGCACTCAGCCACACGGACATGAAAGTTTCCTAATTTCTATTATAATAAACAAACATTATGGTTGAAACCATAATTTCCTGTCCGGAGAGCCTTTCCCTCTTTTGTGCACTGTATGCAAGCTCATTCGGTGAATAAGCGGTTTTTCCGAGCGTTTTGAGGCTTATTCAGCTCAGAATGGCTTAATACTGCTATATCTGACCAGGACAAGACAAACTAAGCACTCAGCCACACGGACATGAAAGTTGTTTACTTTACAATATTAAGTAAACAAACATTATGGTTGAAACCATAATTTCCTGTCGGGAGAGCCTTTCCCTCTTTTGTGCACTGTATGCAAGTCTGATGAGTGAATAAGCGGTTTTCCGAGCGTTTTGAGGCTTATTCAGCTCAGAATGGCTTAATACTGCTATATCTGACCAGGACAAGACAAACTAAGCACTCAGCCACACGGACATGAAAGTTTCCTAATTTCTATTATAATAAACAAACATTATGGTTGAAACCATAATTTCCTGTCCGGGAGAGCCTTTCCCTCTTTTGTGCACTGTATGCAAGCTCATTCGGTGAATAAGCGGTTTTCCGAGCGTTTTGAGGCTTATTCAGCTCAGAATGGCTTAATACTGCTATATCTGACCAGGACAAGACAAACTAAGCACTCAGCCACACGGACATGAAAGTTGTTTACTTTACAATATTAGTAAACAAACATTATGGTTGAAACCATAATTTCCTGTCGGGAGAGCCTTTCCCTCTTTTGTGCACTGTATGCAATCTGAGAGTGTGAATAAGCGGTTTTCCGAGCGTTTTGAGGCTTATTCAGCTCAGAATGGCTTAATACTGCTATATCTGACCAGGACAAGACAAACTAAGCACTCAGCCACACGGACATGAAAGTTTCCTAATTTCTATTATAATAAACAAACATTATGGTTGAAACCATAATTTCCTGTCCGGAGAGCCTTTCCCTCTTTTGTGCACTGTATGCAAGCTCGATTCGGTGAATAAGCGGTTTTCCGAGCGTTTTGAGGCTTATTCAGCTCAGAATGGCTTAATACTGCTATATCTGACCAGGACAAGACAAACTAAGCACTCAGCCACACGGACATGAAAGTTTCCTAATTTCTATTATAATAAACAAACATTATGGTTGAAACCATAATTTCCTGTCCGGAGAGCCTTTCCCTCTTTTGTGCACTGTATGCAATCTGAGTCGGTGAATAAGCGGTTTTCCGAGCGTTTTGAGGCTTATTCAGCTCAGAATGGCTTAATACTGCTATATCTGACCAGGACAAGACAAACTAAGCACTCAGCCACACGGACATGAAAGTTTCCTAATTTCTATTATAATAAACAAACATTATGGTTGAAACCATAATTTCCTGTCCGGAGAGCCTTTCCCTCTTTTGTGCACTGTATGCAAGCTCATTCGGTGAATAAGCGGTTTTCCGAGCGTTTTGAGGCTTATTCAGCTCAGAATGGCTTAATACTGCTATATCTGACCAGGACAAGACAAACTAAGCACTCAGCCACACGGACATGAAAGTTGTCCTTAATTTACTATATTAATAAACAAACATTATGGTTGAAACCATAATTTCCTGTCCGGGAGAGCCTTTCCCTCTTTTGTGCACTGTATGCAAGCTCATTCGGTGAATAAGCGGTTTTCCGAGCGTTTTGAGGCTTATTCAGCTCAGAATGGCTTAATACTGCTATATCTGACCAGGACAAGACAAACTAAGCACTCAGCCACACGGACATGAAAGTTGTTTACTTTACAATATTAGTAAACAAACATTATGGTTGAAACCATAATTTCCTGTCGGGAGAGCCTTTCCCTCTTTTGTGCACTGTATGCAATCTGAGAGTGTGAATAAAGCGGTTTTCCGAGCGTTTTGAGGCTTATTCAGCTCAGAATGGCTTAATACTGCTATATCTGACCAGGACAAGACAAACTAAGCACTCAGCCACACGGACATGAAAGTTTTCCTAATTTCTATTATAATAAACAAACATTATGGTTGAAACCATAATTTCCTGTCCGGAGAGCCTTTCCCTCTTTTGTGCACTGTATGCAAGCTCATTCGGTGAATAAGCGGTTTTCCGAGCGTTTTGAGGCTTATTCAGCTCAGAATGGCTTAATACTGCTATATCTGACCAGGACAAGACAAACTAAGCACTCAGCCACACGGACATGAAAGTTTCCTAATTTCTATTATAATAAACAAACATTATGGTTGAAACCATAATTTCCTGTCCGGGAGAGCCTTTCCCTCTTTTGTGCACTGTATGCAAGCTCATTCGGTGAATAAGCGGTTTTCCGAGCGTTTTGAGGCTTATTCAGCTCAGAATGGCTTAATACTGCTATATCTGACCAGGACAAGACAAACTAAGCACTCAGCCACACGGACATGAAAGTTGTTTACTTTACAATATTAGTAAACAAACATTATGGTTGAAACCATAATTTCCTGTCGGGAGAGCCTTTCCCTCTTTTGTGCACTGTATGCAGTCTGAGAGTGTGAATAAGCGGTTTTCCCAGCGTTTTGAGGCTTATTCAGCTCAGAATGGCTTAATACTGCTATATCTGACCAGGACAAGACAAACTAAGCACTCAGCCACACGGACATGAAAGTTTCCTAATTTCTATTATAATAAACAAACATTATGGTTGAAACCATAATTTCCTGTCCGGAGAGCCTTTCCCTCTTTTGTGCACTGTATGCAAGCTCATTCGGTGAATAAGCGGTTTTCCGAGCGTTTTGAGGCTTATTCAGCTCAGAATGGCTTAATACTGCTATATCTGACCAGGACAAGACAAACTAAGCACTCAGCCACACGGACATGAAAGTTTTCCTAATTTACTATTATAATAAACAAACATTATGGTTGAAACCATAATTTCCTGTCCGGAGAGCCTTTCCCTCTTTTGTGCACTGTATGCAAGCTCATTCGGTGAATAAGCGGTTTTCCGAGCGTTTTGAGGCTTATTCAGCTCAGAATGGCTTAATACTGCTATATCTGACCAGGACAAGACAAACTAAGCACTCAGCCACACGGACATGAAAGTTGTTTACTTTACAATATTAGTAAACAAACATTATGGTTGAAACCATAATTTCCTGTCGGGAGAGCCTTTCCCTCTTTTGTGCACTGTATGCAAGCTCGATTCGGTGAATAAGCGGTTTTCCGAGCGTTTTGAGGCTTATTCAGCTCAGAATGGCTTAATACTGCTATATCTGACCAGGACAAGACAAACTAAGCACTCAGCCACACGGACATGAAAGTTTCCTAATTTCTATTATAATAAACAAACATTATGGTTGAAACCATAATTTCCTGTCGGGAGAGCCTTTCCCTCTTTTGTGCACTGTATGCAAGCTCATTCGGTGAATAAGCGGTTTTCCGAGCGTTTTGAGGCTTATTCAGCTCAGAATGGCTTAATACTGCTATATCTGACCAGGACAAGACAAACTAAGCACTCAGCCACACGGACATGAAAGTTGTCCTAATTTACTATTATAATAAACAAACATTATGGTTGAAACCATAATTTCCTGTCCGGAGAGCCTTTCCCTCTTTTGTGCACTGTATGCAAGTCTGAATTGGTGAATAAGCGGTTTTCCGAGCGTTTTGAGGCTTATTCAGCTCAGAATGGCTTAATACTGCTATATCTGACCAGGACAAGACAAACTAAGCACTCAGCCACACGGACATGAAAGTTTCCTAATTTCTATTATAATAAACAAACATTATGGTTGAAACCATAATTTCCTGTCCGGAGAGCCTTTCCCTCTTTTGTGCACTGTATGCAAGCTCATTCGGTGAATAAGCGGTTTTCCGAGCGTTTTGAGGCTTATTCAGCTCAGAATGGCTTAATACTGCTATATCTGACCAGGACAAGACAAACTAAGCACTCAGCCACACGGACATGAAAGTTGTTTACTTTACAATATTAGTAAACAAACATTATGGTTGAAACCATAATTTCCTGTCGGGAGAGCCTTTCCCTCTTTTGTGCACTGTATGCAATCTGAGGTGTGAATAAGCGGTTTTCCCAGCGTTTTGAGGCTTATTCAGCTCAGAATGGCTTAATACTGCTATATCTGACCAGGACAAGACAAACTAAGCACTCAGCCACACGGACATGAAAGTTTCCTAATTTCTATTATAATAAACAAACATTATGGTTGAAACCATAATTTCCTGTCCGGAGAGCCTTTCCCTCTTTTGTGCACTGTATGCAAGCTGATTCGGTGAATAAGCGGTTTTCCGAGCGTTTTGAGGCTTATTCAGCTCAGAATGGCTTAATACTGCTATATCTGACCAGGACAAGACAAACTAAGCACTCAGCCACACGGACATGAAAGTTTCCTAATTTCTATTATAATAAACAAACATTATGGTTGAAACCATAATTTCCTGTCCGGAGAGCCTTTCCCTCTTTTGTGCACTGTATGCAAGCTCATTCGGTGAATAAGCGGTTTTCCGAGCGTTTTGAGGCTTATTCAGCTCAGAATGGCTTAATACTGCTATATCTGACCAGGACAAGACAAACTAAGCACTCAGCCACACGGACATGAAAGTTGTTTACTTTACAATATTAGTAAACAAACATTATGGTTGAAACCATAATTTCCTGTCGGGAGAGCCTTTCCCTCTTTTGTGCACTGTATGCAAGCTCATTCGGTGAATAAGCGGTTTTCCGAGCGTTTTGAGGCTTATTCAGCTCAGAATGGCTTAATACTGCTATATCTGACCAGGACAAGACAAACTAAGCACTCAGCCACACGGACATGAAAGTTGTTTACTTTACAATATTAGTAAACAAACATTATGGTTGAAACCATAATTTCCTGTCCGGAGAGCCTTTCCCTCTTTTGTGCACTGTATGCAGTCTGAGAGTGTGAATAAACGGTTTTCCGAGCGTTTTGAGGCTTATTCAGCTCAGAATGGCTTAATACTGCTATATCTGACCAGGACAAGACAAACTAAGCACTCAGCCACACGGACATGAAAGTTTCCTAATTTCTATTATAATAAACAAACATTATGGTTGAAACCATAATTTCCTGTCCGGAGAGCCTTTCCCTCTTTTGTGCACTGTATGCAAGCTCATTCGGTGAATAAGCGGTTTTCCGAGCGTTTTGAGGCTTATTCAGCTCAGAATGGCTTAATACTGCTATATCTGACCAGGACAAGACAAACTAAGCACTCAGCCACACGGACATGAAAGTTTCCTAATTTCTATTATAATAAACAAACATTATGGTTGAAACCATAATTTCCTGTCCGGAGAGCCTTTCCCTCTTTTGTGCACTGTATGCAAGCTCATTCGGTGAATAAGCGGTTTTCCGAGCGTTTTGAGGCTTATTCAGCTCAGAATGGCTTAATACTGCTATATCTGACCAGGACAAGACAAACTAAGCACTCAGCCACACGGACATGAAAGTTGTTTACTTTACAATATTAGTAAACAAACATTATGGTTGAAACCATAATTTCCTGTCGGGAGAGCCTTTCCCTCTTTTGTGCACTGTATGCAATCTGAGAGTGTGAATAAGCGGTTTTCCCAGCGTTTTGAGGCTTATTCAGCTCAGAATGGCTTAATACTGCTATATCTGACCAGGACAAGACAAACTAAGCACTCAGCCACACGGACATGAAAGTTGTTTACTTTACAATATTAGTAAACAAACATTATGGTTGAAACCATAATTTCCTGTCGGGAGAGCCTTTCCCTCTTTTGTGCACTGTATGCAATCTGAGAGTGTGAATAAGCGGTTTTCCCAGCGTTTTGAGGCTTATTCAGCTCAGAATGGCTTAATACTGCTATATCTGACCAGGACAAGACAAACTAAGCACTCAGCCACACGGACATGAAAGTTTCCTAATTTCTATTATAATAAACAAACATTATGGTTGAAACCATAATTTCCTGTCGGGAGAGCCTTTCCCTCTTTTGTGCACTGTATGCAATCTGAGGTGTGAATAAGCGGTTTTCCCAGCGTTTTGAGGCTTATTCAGCTCAGAATGGCTTAATACTGCTATATCTGACCAGGACAAGACAAACTAAGCACTCAGCCACACGGACATGAAAGTTGTTTACTTTACAATATTAGTAAACAAACATTATGGTTGAAACCATAATTTCCTGTCGGGAGAGCCTTTCCCTCTTTTGTGCACTGTATGCAATCTGAGAGTGTGAATAAGCGGTTTTCCCAGCGTTTTGAGGCTTATTCAGCTCAGAATGGCTTAATACTGCTATATCTGACCAGGACAAGACAAACTAAGCACTCAGCCACACGGACATGAAAGTTGTTTACTTTACAATATTAGTAAACAAACATTATGGTTGAAACCATAATTTCCTGTCGGGAGAGCCTTTCCCTCTTTTGTGCACTGTATGCAATCTGAGGTGTGAATAAGCGGTTTTCCCAGCGTTTTGAGGCTTATTCAGCTCAGAATGGCTTAATACTGCTATATCTGACCAGGACAAGACAAACTAAGCACTCAGCCACACGGACATGAAAGTTTTTACTTTACAATATTAGTAAACAAACATTATGGTTGAAACCATAATTTCCTGTCCGGAGAGCCTTTCCCTCTTTTGTGCACTGTATGCAAGCTCATGAGTGTGAATAAGCGGTTTTCCAGCGTTTTGAGGCTTATTCAGCTCAGAATGGCTTAATACTGCTATATCTGACCAGGACAAGACAAACTAAGCACTCAGCCACACGGACATGAAAGTTGTTTACTTTACAATATTAGTAAACAAACATTATGGTTGAAACCATAATTTCCTGTCGGGAGAGCCTTTCCCTCTTTTGTGCACTGTATGCAATCTGAGAGTGTGAATAAGCGGTTTTCCCAGCGTTTTGAGGCTTATTTAGCTCAGAATGGCTTAATACTGCTATATCTGACCAGGACAAGACAAACTAAGCACTCAGCCACACGGACATGAAAGTTTCCTAATTTCTATTATAATAAACAAACATTATGGTTGAAACCATAATTTCCTGTCCGGAGAGCCTTTCCCTCTTTTGTGCACTGTATGCAAGCTCATTCGGTGAATAAGCGGTTTTCCGAGCGTTTTGAGGCTTATTCAGCTCAGAATGGCTTAATACTGCTATATCTGACCAGGACAAGACAAACTAAGCACTCAGCCACACGGACATGAAAGTTTCCTAATTTCTATTATAATAAACAAACATTATGGTTGAAACCATTGTAGTATACAGGATGTTTTATGTATGTCTTTGTCTTTTTGGAATGTCTGAGGGTTTCCAGATACTTTCACTTTTAACGGTAAGACATGTGTACATCAGTCACTGCGTGAAAGTCGGCTTCGAGAAATAGTTAGATTAGAGAAGAAAGAGGAATAGAGAGATAAAGGAAAAAGCCGCAGATTCGGTTAAAAACCCTCTGGGAGGTGGTTTTAGACGGGCCAAAAATCCTGGAAAATCACTAGGTGAATTTCAGGTCAGTTCTAGGAACTGGGGGTGTAGAGTGCAAAATTCAATTGTAAGTTCCCACTCGAACACTAGTTGACGAACAGTGTCTGAAGCAGCCTCTCATTGAATATCTACACCTCATAAGGTAGCATAAATTTAGAAGGAAAAAAGACAAAAAAGGAGCGGCAGAAAAGCATGCTATAGGATAAAGTATGAATGAGTAGATTTTTGAGAATGTAGGATTGGATGTTGTTTGTGTTTTGGGATGAAGTTGACTCTGCTGTGTGTTTTGAGAATCCTTTTTGTGCCCCTGTTGAGTGAGTAGTGTCTGTGTGTGTGTGTGTGTGTGTGTGTGGAGCAGTGTCTCAGCTGTGTGTGAAAGGCTGCAGCATGGGATGGTTTATGGGGTTTATGTTAAGGTGACAGACTTTATATTGAACAGACACATATAGGTTGTGGTTGAAAATAGGAGATATAGTAATGTATAAGGAAAGATATTTTGTCTGATATGGATAAGATTTATGAGTTTTTTGAGAGAGGACGTTTTTATGATTAAAACCTATGAGCTTCTTTTTAAGAAGACGTGCTTTTATTGATAAAGTGTATGAGCCTCTTTCAAAAAGATGTTTTTGTTATTGTTAAAATATATGAGCCTCTTTCGAGGGGACTTTTGATATTGTTAAAAGTGTATGAGCCTTTTTTGGGGGACAGTTTGAATAAAAACTATGAGCCTTTTTTAAGGACGTTTTTGGGAAAAAAGAAAAGAGAGAGAAGAGGGAGAACTTATGAGCCCCCAAAAGGACATAGAAAGAATAGGAGGATGTTTTGTGTGGGTATAAAAAACTTAAAGAGAAATAAAAGAATAGTAGGAGATATAGTTCATGGATGATAATGTATTAATGAAGGAATTAAGATGTTAGAGTGACCTGTGTGTTGGTAGGTAATGTGTCTAATGTGTGAGAGTTGGGGAGAAGGAAAAAAGGAGGTGGAGTGCTCCAGGATGCAGAAGGATGGCAGCTGGCCAAGGTGTCATGTGGATTGATGTTTGCTGACAATAGTGTGTGCAGCTTCTGAATCCAGTCTGCTCAAGGCCAGTGTAGTTTTATCCACAAACTCTTTTCTACAAATACCTGCATTTTAAACATATGTGTTATATAGGTATAACATATCATATGTTGTAGTTGTTTAAAGGAGAAGCTTGGCAATGGACTGACTTGTTAATGCATTTAATCAATAGAATTATTTGGGTCAAATGCTGTTAAGAGCAGAGTGGCAAATGTGAGTTTTATTGTCTGTGGTGATTTGAGTGGAACACACTTGATGATAGTTGGTCCCTTGCAGGAGCGTGTGATCTTTTGAGCCCCATATAGGATTGGACGTTTGTTGAAGAAATATTTGTGGAAACTTTACACATAATTTGGAGGATTAATTGTGTGGGTAGTTGATATCATATGTCGACTTAAGTGTTGTACATCCACTGTTATATTGATTGAGTTTTTGGTTCCTTTGGAGTTGGTAAATTTATTGATTGTGGTAAAATAGTGATTTAAAATAAAATAAAATAGATAAATAAAATAGGGAGAAGTAGGTTAAGTATTTAGAAGTAGTTTTAGTAATCAGTTTAAATTTACAATGAAGGGAGCTACTACAATGTCAGAGAAGGATATTAAAATTCAGAGAGTAATTACCCCTGTTGATGTAGTACAGAAGAATAATCCTTTAGTCAAAGATATTGCGAAGATATCGGAGAAGTGGCATAAGCGTTGGCCTGAAATTGACCAACCATGGCCAGTGGTAGGGACTCTTAACCCCGATGTAATTAAAATAATGCATGTGCTTGTGTCTACATATAAGGCGGAACAAAAGAAGGGTAAGAAAGGAGGAAAACGGAAAGAAAAGAGACAAGTGGAGCTTGGTGTTCTTCAGTTGTTTGAAAATGAGGGACAGAAACTGATAAAGGCTGCAAAAGAAAAGAGAGACAGAGGTGTAGAGGAAATAAGAAAGAATGCAAAGGAAACAGAAAAATTAATGGCAGAGATTAATGCGCCCTTCTCACACGTGGATTCAACGAAGAAACCCCCACCTTATGAGAAGAAGGTGAAGTTTGAGGAGGTTTATCCCCAGCTTCCAGTGATCTCTCAGGAGGGTAATTATCAGATTAAAGATGAGAATGATCAGGTAATAGAAGTGGGAAAAGCGGAAACGACTATAACAATGTATCCGAGTTCTGACAGTAAGAGGAAGACAATAAGTGTGGGAGCTAAGGATGATCAGAGTGATTTGGGAGACATTGTGGGTAGATATGATCCTGAAGTCAGGAGGATGTTGGCTAGAGCGGAAAGAAGAGGAGAAACATGGACGACAGAGGACTCGGAAGATGATAGCTCTAGTGAAAGTGAGAATGGAGGCAGTGATTGGGAGGAGCAAGTTCCTTTGCCTTCAAGAGGTTTTTTCCCTGCGGCAACTAGCACTGGAATGGAAGAGGCTTTACAAGAGGTTGAGAAAAGTATAAATCAATGCCTTTCGCATCTCTATGAGTCGTTTAGACCAGAGGATCAGAAAGTATGGGAGAATCAATTAAAGTGGTTAAAGACACAGAAGAAAGCCTTGCGGAAAAAGATTTCCCAAAAATTAGGGAAGAGATATTCACTGCGCCCAAGAAAAGGGAAAATGTGTCCAGTGGTTGTTCGAGGACAGAATTTGGAGTACAAGCCTTGGCAGAATACAGATATGTCAGATATACTTGAGAAGTTACCTACTCTTCAAGATGGAGCACATCCTTGGATTTCAAAGTTGGAAGAGATTATGGTGGGAACACAAGCTGCCATGGGAGATATTAAGAGACTCTTGGCTAGTCTCCTTGGGGTTCCAGCTATGGAAGAGATTCTACAGAAAGCGGGACTTGACCGATATATAGGTACTGCTGTGAATGATTCGGAGCTGTTTGCAGCAAGTAGAGGTCGAGTGTGGAGAGTGTTGAAAGATACTTTTCCTACTAATGTACATCCTGATAATATCTTGATTGAGCCGTTAGGACAGGAAGAAAATCCGAGGGCCTATGTGTCAAGAGCCCATCAGGTGTGGAGAAATGTCACAGGAAATGATCCAGACTTGAATCGAATGGAGCAGTCAATTTTGCGGGCTAAAATACAGAAGGGGCTGCCCTTACCAGTGAGGAGCAAATTGGCAGAGGTGGTTGGTCTTGGAAGTATGACAAAGAATGTCTATGCGGATCATATAGCCCATCAAGTGGAGCTATATAGGAAAAAGGAACATGATCAGAAAGAGCAGGATCGAGAGATCCTTAGGAAACTTAATCAAATAGAGGTTAGCGGAAGGTAAGCAAGTGATGAGATATACACCGATTCCGCACATGCATATAATGAATGTCATTTGTTTGGATCAGTGTGGAAGAGCTGAGAGTTTAAGAAAATAGATGGTTCTCCATTGCAGTATTATGCTCAAATAATGAAACTGTTGCATGTGAAGATAAACCAGTTGAAGGTCAGAGATACATGTTCAGGTTTTTGTGTAGAGAGATCATAAGCAGGTGGGGACTTCCAGGTTGGATACTCTCAGATAAAGGGAAAGAGTTTATGGATAAAATGGTGAAATTGATTTAGTAAAATTGGGAATTAGATGGTTTGGAGCAATTTATCATCCACGAAGCCAAAGGATAGAGAGAGAGGAGTGAGATATGCAAAGAAGATTTTGATGTGAAGGTTGTGTGTATATTGAATTTTGAAGGATTGTGGTATGTGAGTTGTTTGAAAGAAAGTTGAAGTAAGTTTTATGAAAGAGAAGGGAAGTGATATAGATGGAGATGAAAGAGTATTGATAGAAGGTGGACTGTTGGAGACATATCCGTTTTGAATATTCATATCTCTCATTATGGTTTTGATATTTCTTATTGTTTTATCCTTTCACTCTATAGAGTGATATGATAAAAGGGGGGAAATGGAAAATGTGATTTATAATCTGAAATGATATGATATTGTGAATTTTACATTTACTTATAGGATTATGATCTGCATTTGATGTTTCAATTTACATCTGTTGTTTGGTACAAGATACTGGTTGGTGTTTTCTTTCTTCCAGAACAGTATTGGGGGAAAGGATCACTATGGGACAATAAGAATGGACTGGAGGACTCTGAATAAGGATACTGTGATGCAATATTCGGAGTCAACACTTCATCGACACAACAGTGACAGTCGACGCTGCTGAGGAGCTGTTGTGGGATGTTTGATTTAGTTTTTGATTTTCTATATTGTATGAGTAATACTTAAACTGTGTGACATTTTCTTAGGTTGAAATTGTTGAAGGAAGATGTCTTCTGTTGTGGGGTAAATGCATTGGGACCTCAGATGTTTTTTTCTTTTTCTGATGCCTAGGGAAATAGGGGCTAGGCAGGGAAAGGTCCATTGGAAGGTGCGATGGGTCGACCAGCCTGAAAGTGGACATTGTTTGGATTTTATTTTCTGAGGGTTCCATATGTACTTGCCTGAAGTTATATCCTTGTATTAATGATGAAATTTCTCCTTCTAATTGGTCTGGAGTACTATAAAGTGGTCGCCTGGGGCAGAGGGGCTGTGAGAGAATTTTCCTGTCTAGATTGTTTGATGGAAATTTCAGGAAAGATAGCTGCTTGACAGGTTTTTCGCTCTCACACTCCATAAAGTTATGTTTATGCTTTGGGAAGTATATGTAGGTAAACATGTATGTTTTATTCTTTATTTTTCGAGGCTAGGTAGCCTCGCAGGGGGGAATTATGTAGTATACAGGATGTTTTATGTATGTCTTTGTCTTTTTGGAATGTCTGAGGGTTTCCAGATACTTTCACTTTTTATGAGTTTCCTATGTCTGAGTTAACCTTTGGGGTTCATGTTTAGGATAAGAGTTAAGAATGTGACCCCTAGACTAGTAGAGGTTAAGGGTGAGGGTTTCCTCTCCCCTTATCTTCTTCCTCTCAATAGTGAAGGTATTGACTAAGGTCCAGATGTTTCCTATGAACCATGTAAACAACCAATGTATATATACTGGTGTTTAGAGCTGTTAGGGAGAGAGATCCATATTGGCTCGGATCCTCTCACAGGCTACTGCAGTGCTTGTCCGATGCTGAACTACTTTGTAATAAACTTCTATATACAAGTAAGTCAGTGTCAGCGGAGATCTTCTCTTCATCATCTTCACATCGACATCACCATCTAATATACCACACCATAATTTCCTGTCCGGAGAGCCTTTCCCTCTTTTGTGCACTGTATGCAATCTGAGAGTGTGAATAAACGGTTTTCCCAGCGTTTTGAGGCTTATTCAGCTCAGAATGGCTTAATACTGCTATATCTGACCAGGACAAGACAAACTAAGCACTCAGCCACACGGACATGAAAGTTTCCTAATTTCTATTATAATAAACAAACATTATGGTTGAAACCATAATTTCCTGTCGGGAGAGCCTTTCCCTCTTTTGTGCACTGTATGCAAGCTCATTCGGTGAATAAGCGGTTTTCCGAGCGTTTTGAGGCTTATTCAGCTCAGAATGGCTTAATACTGCTATATCTGACCAGGACAAGACAAACTAAGCACTCAGCCACACGGACATGAAAGTTGTTTACTTTACAATATTAGTAAACAAACATTATGGTTGAAACCATAATTTCCTGTCGGGAGAGCCTTTCCCTCTTTTGTGCACTGTATGCAATCTGAGAGTGTGAATAAGCGGTTTTCCCAGCGTTTTGAGGCTTATTCAGCTCAGAATGGCTTAATACTGCTATATCTGACCAGGACAAGACAAACTAAGCACTCAGCCACACGGACATGAAAGTTTCCTAATTTCTATTATAATAAACAAACATTATGGTTGAAACCATAATTTCCTGTCGGGAGAGCCTTTCCCTCTTTTGTGCACTGTATGCAAGCTCATTCGGTGAATAAGCGGTTTTCCCAGCGTTTTGAGGCTTATTCAGCTCAGAATGGCTTAATACTGCTATATCTGACCAGGACAAGACAAACTAAGCACTCAGCCACACGGACATGAAAGTTTCCTAATTTCTATTATAATAAACAAACATTATGGTTGAAACCATAATTTCCTGTCGGGAGAGCCTTTCCCTCTTTTGTGCACTGTATGCAATCTGAGAGTGTGAATAAGCGGTTTTCCCAGCGTTTTGAGGCTTATTCAGCTCAGAATGGCTTAATACTGCTATATCTGACCAGGACAAGACAAACTAAGCACTCAGCCACACGGACATGAAAGTTTCCTAATTTCTATTATAATAAACAAACATTATGGTTGAAACCATAATTTCCTGTCGGGAGAGCCTTTCCCTCTTTTGTGCACTGTATGCAAGCTCATTCGGTGAATAAGCGGTTTTCCGAGCGTTTTGAGGCTTATTCAGCTCAGAATGGCTTAATACTGCTATATCTGACCAGGACAAGACAAACTAAGCACTCAGCCACACGGACATGAAAGTTTCCTAATTTCTATTATAATAAACAAACATTATGGTTGAAACCATAATTTCCTGTCGGGAGAGCCTTTCCCTCTTTTGTGCACTGTATGCAATCTGAGAGTGTGAATAAGCGGTTTTCCGAGCGTTTTGAGGCTTATTCAGCTCAGAATGGCTTAATACTGCTATATCTGACCAGGACAAGACAAACTAAGCACTCAGCCACACGGACATGAAAGTTGTTTACTTTACAATATTAGTAAACAAACATTATGGTTGAAACCATAATTTCCTGTCGGGAGAGCCTTTCCCTCTTTTGTGCACTGTATGCAATCTGAGAGTGTGAATAAGCGGTTTTCCCAGCGTTTTGAGGCTTATTCAGCTCAGAATGGCTTAATACTGCTATATCTGACCAGGACAAGACAAACTAAGCACTCAGCCACACGGACATGAAAGTTTCCTAATTTCTATTATAATAAACAAACATTATGGTTGAAACCATAATTTCCTGTCCGGAGAGCCTTTCCCTCTTTTGTGCACTGTATGCAAGCTCATTCGGTGAATAAGCGGTTTTCCGAGCGTTTTGAGGCTTATTCAGCTCAGAATGGCTTAATACTGCTATATCTGACCAGGACAAGACAAACTAAGCACTCAGCCACACGGACATGAAAGTTTCCTAATTTCTATTATAATAAACAAACATTATGGTTGAAACCATAATTTCCTGTCCGGAGAGCCTTTCCCTCTTTTGTGCACTGTATGCAAGCTCATTCGGTGAATAAGCGGTTTTCCGAGCGTTTTGAGGCTTATTCAGCTCAGAATGGCTTAATACTGCTATATCTGACCAGGACAAGACAAACTAAGCACTCAGCCACACGGACATGAAAGTTTCCTAATTTCTATTATAATAAACAAACATTATGGTTGAAACCATTGTAGTATACAGGATGTTTTATGTATGTCTTTGTCTTTTTGGAATGTCTGAGGGTTTCCAGATACTTTCACTTTTAACGGTAAGACATGTGTACATCAGTCACTGCGTGAAAGTCGGCTTCGAGAAATAGTTAGATTAGAGAAGAAAGAGGAATAGAGAGATAAAGGAAAAAGCCGCAGATTCGGTTAAAAACCCTCTGGGAGGTGGTTTTAGACGGGCCAAAAATCCTGGAAAATCACTAGGTGAATTTCAGGTCAGTTCTAGGAACTGGGGGTGTAGAGTGCAAAATTCAATTGTAAGTTCCCACTCGAACACTAGTTGACGAACAGTGTCTGAAGCAGCCTCTCATTGAATATCTACACCTCATAAGGTAGCATAAATTTAGAAGGAAAAAAGACAAAAAAGGAGCGGCAGAAAAGCATGCTATAGGATAAAGTATGAATGAGTAGATTTTTGAGAATGTAGGATTGGATGTTGTTTGTGTTTTGGGATGAAGTTGACTCTGCTGTGTGTTTTGAGAATCCTTTTTGTGCCCCTGTTGAGTGAGTAGTGTCTGTGTGTGTGTGTGTGTGTGTGTGTGGAGCAGTGTCTCAGCTGTGTGTGAAAGGCTGCAGCATGGGATAGTTTATGGGGTTTATGTTAAGGTGACAGACTTTATATTGAACAGACACATATAGGTTGTGGTTGAAAATAGGAGATATAGTAATGTATAAGGAAAGATATTTTGTCTGATATGGATAAGATTTATGAGTTTTTTGAGAGAGGACGTTTTTATGATTAAAACCTATGAGCTTCTTTTTAAGAAGACGTGCTTTTATTGATAAAGTGTATGAGCCTCTTTCAAAAAGATGTTTTTGTTATTGTTAAAATATATGAGCCTCTTTCGAGGGGACTTTTGATATTGTTAAAAGTGTATGAGCCTTTTTTGGGGGACAGTTTGAATAAAAACTATGAGCCTTTTTTAAGGACGTTTTTGGGAAAAAAGAAAAGAGAGAGAAGAGGGAGAACTTATGAGCCCCCAAAAGGACATAGAAAGAATAGGAGGATGTTTTGTGTGGGTATAAAAAACTTAAAGAGAAATAAAAGAATAGTAGGAGATATAGTTCATGGATGATAATGTATTAATGAAGGAATTAAGATGTTAGAGTGACCTGTGTGTTGGTAGGTAATGTGTCTAATGTGTGAGAGTTGGGGAGAAGGAAAAAAGGAGGTGGAGTGCTCCAGGATGCAGAAGGATGGCAGCTGGCCAAGGTGTCATGTGGATTGATGTTTGCTGACAATAGTGTGTGCAGCTTCTGAATCCAGTCTGCTCAAGGCCAGTGTAGTTTTATCCACAAACTCTTTTCTACAAATACCTGCATTTTAAACATATGTGTTATATAGGTATAACATATCATATGTTGTAGTTGTTTAAAGGAGAAGCTTGGCAATGGACTGACTTGTTAATGCATTTAATCAATAGAATTATTTGGGTCAAATGCTGTTAAGAGCAGAGTGGCAAATGTGAGTTTTATTGTCTGTGGTGATTTGAGTGGAACACACTTGATGATAGTTGGTCCCTTGCAGGAGCGTGTGATCTTTTGAGCCCCATATAGGATTGGACGTTTGTTGAAGAAATATTTGTGGAAACTTTACACATAATTTGGAGGATTAATTGTGTGGGTAGTTGATATCATATGTCGACTTAAGTGTTGTACATCCACTGTTATATTGATTGAGTTTTTGGTTCCTTTGGAGTTGGTAAATTTATTGATTGTGGTAAAATAGTGATTTAAAATAAAATAAAATAGATAAATAAAATAGGGAGAAGTAGGTTAAGTATTTAGAAGTAGTTTTAGTAATCAGTTTAAATTTACAATGAAGGGAGCTACTACAATGTCAGAGAAGGATATTAAAATTCAGAGAGTAATTACCCCTGTTGATGTAGTACAGAAGAATAATCCTTTAGTCAAAGATATTGCGAAGATATCGGAGAAGTGGCATAAGCGTTGGCCTGAAATTGACCAACCATGGCCAGTGGTAGGGACTCTTAACCCCGATGTAATTAAAATAATGCATGTGCTTGTGTCTACATATAAGGCGGAACAAAAGAAGGGTAAGAAAGGAGGAAAACGGAAAGAAAAGAGACAAGTGGAGCTTGGTGTTCTTCAGTTGTTTGAAAATGAGGGACAGAAACTGATAAAGGCTGCAAAAGAAAAGAGAGACAGAGGTGTAGAGGAAATAAGAAAGAATGCAAAGGAAACAGAAAAATTAATGGCAGAGATTAATGCGCCCTTCTCACACGTGGATTCAACGAAGAAACCCCCACCTTATGAGAAGAAGGTGAAGTTTGAGGAGGTTTATCCCCAGCTTCCAGTGATCTCTCAGGAGGGTAATTATCAGATTAAAGATGAGAATGATCAGGTAATAGAAGTGGGAAAAGCGGAAACGACTATAACAATGTATCCGAGTTCTGACAGTAAGAGGAAGACAATAAGTGTGGGAGCTAAGGATGATCAGAGTGATTTGGGAGACATTGTGGGTAGATATGATCCTGAAGTCAGGAGGATGTTGGCTAGAGCGGAAAGAAGAGGAGAAACATGGACGACAGAGGACTCGGAAGATGATAGCTCTAGTGAAAGTGAGAATGGAGGCAGTGATTGGGAGGAGCAAGTTCCTTTGCCTTCAAGAGGTTTTTTCCCTGCGGCAACTAGCACTGGAATGGAAGAGGCTTTACAAGAGGTTGAGAAAAGTATAAATCAATGCCTTTCGCATCTCTATGAGTCGTTTAGACCCAGAGGATCAGAAAGTATGGGAGAATCAATTAAAGTGGTTAAAGACACAGAAGAAAGCCTTGCGGAAAAGATTTCCCCAAAAATTAGGGAAGAGATATTCACTGCGCCCAAGAAAAGGGAAAATGTGTCCAGTGGTTGTTCGAGGACAGAATTTGGAGTACAAGCCTTGGCAGAATATAGATATGTCAGATATACTTGAGAAGTTACCTACTCTTCAAGATGGAGCACATCCTTGGATTTCAAAGTTGGAAGAGATTATGGTGGGAACACAAGCTGCCATGGGAGATATTAAGAGACTCTTGGCTAGTCTCCTTGGGGTTCCAGCTATGGAAGAGATTCTACAGAAAGCGGGACTTGACCGATATATAGGTACTGCTGTGAATGATTCGGAGCTGTTTGCAGCAAGTAGAGGTCGAGTGTGGAGAGTGTTGAAAGATACTTTTCCTACTAATGTACATCCTGATAATATCTTGATTGAGCCGTTAGGACAGGAAGAAAATCCGAGGGCCTATGTGTCAAGAGGCCCATCAGGTGTGGAGAAATGTCACAGGAAATGATCCAGACTTGAATCGAATGGAGCAGTCAATTTTGCGGGCTAAAATACAGAAGGGGCTGCCCTTACCAGTGAGGAGCAAAATTGGCAGAGGTGGTTGGTCTTGGAAGTATGACAAAGAATGTCTATGCGGATCATATAGCCCATCAAGTGGAGCTATATAGGAAAAAGGAACATGATCAGAAAGAGCAGGATCGAGAGTCCTTAGGAAACTTAATCAAATAGAGGTTAGCGGAAGGTAAGCAAGTGATGAGATATACACCGATTCCGCACATGCATATAATGAATGTCATTTGTTTGGATCAGTGTGGAAGAGCTGAGAGTTTAAGAAAATAGATGGTTCTCCATTGCAGTATTATGCTCAAATAATGAAACTGTTGCATGTGAAGATAAACCAGTTGAAGGTCAGAGATACATGTTCAGGTTTTTGTGTAGAGAGATCATAAGCAGGTGGGGACTTCCAGGTTGGATACTCTCAGATAAGGGAAAGAGTTTATGGATAAAATGGTGAAATTGATTTAGTAAAATTGGGAATTAGATGGTTTGGAGCAATTTATCATGAAGCCAAAGGATAGAGAGAGAGGAGTGAGATATGCAAAGAAGATTTTGATGTGAAGGTTGTGTGTATATTGAATTTTGAAGGATTGTGGTATGTGAGTTGTTTGAAAGAAAGTTGAAGTAAGTTTTATGAAAGAGAAGGGAAGTGATATAGATGGAGATGAAAGAGTATTGATAGAAGGTGGACTGTTGGAGACATATCCGTTTTGAATATTCATATCTCTCATTATGGTTTTGATATTTCTGCTATATCTGACCAGGACAAGACAAACTAAGCACTCAGCCACACGGACATGAAAGTTTTAATTTCTATTATAATAAACAAACATTATGGTTGAAACCATAATTTCCTGTCGGAGAGCCTTTCCCTCTTTTGTGCACTGTATGCAAGCTCAGGTGAATAAGCGGTTTTCCAGCGTTTTGAGGCTTATTCAGCTCAGAATGGCTTAATACTGCTATATCTGACCAGGACAAGACAAACTAAGCACTCAGCCACACGGACATGAAAGTTGTTTACTTTACAATATTAGTAAACAAACATTATGGTTGAAACCATAATTTCCTGTCGGGGAGAGCCTTTCCCTCTTTTGTGCACTGTATGCAAGTCTGAGAGTGTGAATAAGCGGTTTTCCAGCGTTTTGAGGCTTATTCAGCTCAGAATGGCTTAATACTGCTATATCTGACCAGGACAAGACAAACTAAGCACTCAGCCACACGGACATGAAAGTTTTTACTTTACAATATTAGTAAACAAACATTATGGTTGAAACCATAATTTCCTGTCGGAGAGCCTTTCCCTCTTTTGTGCACTGTATGCAATCTTGTGAATAAGCGGTTTTCCAGCGTTTTGAGGCTTATTCAGCTCAGAATGGCTTAATACTGCTATATCTGACCAGGACAAGACAAACTAAGCACTCAGCCACACGGACATGAAAGTTTCCTAATTTCTATATTAATAAACAAACATTATGGTTGAAACCATAATTTCCTGTCCGGAGAGCCTTTCCCTCTTTTGTGCACTGTATGCAAGCTCATTCGGTGAATAAGCGGTTTTCCAGCGTTTTGAGGCTTATTCAGCTCAGAATGGCTTAATACTGCTATATCTGACCAGGACAAGACAAACTAAGCACTCAGCCACACGGACATGAAAGTTTCCTAATTTCTATATAATAAACAAACATTATGGTTGAAACCATAATTTCCTGTCCGGAGAGCCTTTCCCTCTTTTGTGCACTGTATGCAAGCTCATTGTGAATAAGCGGTTTTCCAGCGTTTTGAGGCTTATTCAGCTCAGAATGGCTTAATACTGCTATATCTGACCAGGACAAGACAAACTAAGCACTCAGCCACACGGACATGAAAGTTGTTTACTTTACAATATTAGTAAACAAACATTATGGTTGAAACCATAATTTCCTGTCGGAGAGCCTTTCCCCTTTTTGTGCACTGTATGCAATCTGAGAGTGTGAATAAGCGGTTTTCCAGCGTTTTGAGGCTTATTCAGCTCAGAATGGCTTAATACTGCTATATCTGACCAGGACAAGACAAACTAAGCACTCAGCCACACGGACATGAAAGTTTTTAATTTCTATTATAATAAACAAACATTATGGTTGAAACCATAATTTCCTGTCGGGAGAGCCTTTCCCTCTTTTGTGCACTGTATGCAATCATTCGGTGAATAAGCGGTTTTTCCAGCGTTTTGAGGCTTATTCAGCTCAGAATGGCTTAATACTGCTATATCTGACCAGGACAAGACAAACTAAGCACTCAGCCACACGGACATGAAAGTTTGCTTTACAATATTATAAACAAACATTATGGTTGAAACCATAATTTCCTGTGAGAGCCTTTCCCTCTTTTGTGCACTGTATGCAATCTGAGAGTGTGAATAAGCGGTTTTCCCAGCGTTTTGAGGCTTATTCAGCTCAGAATGGCTTAATACTGCTATATCTGACCAGGACAAGACAAACTAAGCACTCAGCCACACGGACATGAAAGTTTAATTTCTATTATAATAAACAAACATTATGGTTGAAACCATAATTTCCTGTCGGAGAGCCTTTCCCTCTTTTGTGCACTGTATTGCTCATTGTGAATTTCCAGCGTTTTGAGGCTTATTCAGCTCAGAATGGCTTAATACTGCTATATCTGACCAGGACAAGACAAACTAAGCACTCAGCCACACGGACATGAAAGAATATTATAAAAACAAACATTATGGTTGAAACCATAATTTCCTGTCCGGAGAGCCTTTCCCTCTTTTGTGCACTGTATGCAAGCTCATTCGGTGAATAAGCGGTTTTCCCAGCGTTTTGAGGCTTATTCAGCTCAGAATGGCTTAATACTGCTATATCTGACCAGGACAAGACAAACTAAGCACTCAGCCACACGGACATGAAAGTTTTACTTTACAATATAGTAAACAAACATTATGGTTGAAACCATAATTTCCTGTCGGGAGAGCCTTTCCCTCTTTTGTGCACTGTATGCAATCTGAGAGTGTGAATAAGCGGTTTTCCCAGCGTTTTGAGGCTTATTCAGCTCAGAATGGCTTAATACTGCTATATCTGACCAGGACAAGACAAACTAAGCACTCAGCCACACGGACATGAAAGTTGTTTACTTTACAATATTAGTAAACAAACATTATGGTTGAAACCATAATTTCCTGTCGGGAGAGCCTTTCCCTCTTTTGTGCACTGTATGCAATCAGTGTGAATAAGCGGTTTTCCAGCGTTTTGAGGCTTATTCAGCTCAGAATGGCTTTACTGCTATCTGACCAGGACAAGACAAACTAAGCACTCAGCCACACGGACATGAAAGTTTTTAATTTCTATTATAATAAACAAACATTATGGTTGAAACCATAATTTCCTGTCCGGAGAGCCTTTCCCTCTTTTGTGCACTGTATGCAAGCTCAGGTGAATAAGCGGTTTCCAGCGTTTTGAGGCTTATTCAGCTCAGAATGGCTTAATACTGCTATATCTGACCAGGACAAGACAAACTAAGCACTCAGCCACACGGACATGAAAGTTTTATTTACTATTAGTAAACAAACATTATGGTTGAAACCATAATTTCCTGTCGAGGCATTTTGTGCACTGTATGCAAGCTCATTCGGTGAATAAGCGGTTTTCCAGCGTTTTGAGGCTTATTCAGCTCAGAATGGCTTAATACTGCTATATCTGACCAGGACAAGACAAACTAAGCACTCAGCCACACGGACATGAAAGTTGTTTACTTTACAATATTAGTAAACAAACATTATGGTTGAAACCATAATTTCCTGTCGGAGAGCCTTTCCCTCTTTTGTGCACTGTATGCAATCTGAGAGTGAATAAGCGGTTTTCCCAGCGTTTTGAGGCTTATTCAGCTCAGAATGGCTTAATACTGCTATATCTGACCAGGACAAGACAAACTAAGCACTCAGCCACACGGACATGAAAGTTTTTACTTTATATTATAAACAAACATTATGGTTGAAACCATAATTTCCTGTCGGAGAGCCTTTCCCTCTTTTGTGCACTGTATGCAATCTCGAGTGTGAATAAGCGGTTTTCCCAGCGTTTTGAGGCTTATTCAGCTCAGAATGGCTTAATACTGCTATATCTGACCAGGACAAGACAAACTAAGCACTCAGCCACACGGACATGAAAGTTTTACTTTACAATATTAGTAAACAAACATTATGGTTGAAACCATAATTTCCTGTCGGAGAGCCTTTCCCTCTTTTGTGCACTGTATGCAATCTTGTGAATAAGCGGTTTTCCCAGCGTTTTGAGGCTTATTCAGCTCAGAATGGCTTAATACTGCTATATCTGACCAGGACAAGACAAACTAAGCACTCAGCCACACGGACATGAAAGTTTAATTATAATAAACAAACATTATGGTTGAAACCATAATTTCCTGTCGGAGAGCCTTTCCCTCTTTTGTGCACTGTATGCAAGCTCATTCGGTGAATAAGCGGTTTTCCAGCGTTTTGAGGCTTATTCAGCTCAGAATGGCTTAATACTGCTATATCTGACCAGGACAAGACAAACTAAGCACTCAGCCACACGGACATGAAAGTGTTTACTTTACAATATTATAAACAAACATTATGGTTGAAACCATAATTTCCTGTCGGAGAGCCTTTCCCTCTTTTGTGCACTGTATGCAAGCTCATAAAGCGGTTTTCCAGCGTTTTGAGGCTTATTCAGCTCAGAATGGCTTAATACTGCTATATCTGACCAGGACAAGACAAACTAAGCACTCAGCCACACGGACATGAAAGTTGTTTACTTTACTAAACAAACATTATGGTTGAAACCATAATTTCCTGTCGGAGAGCCTTTCCCTCTTTTGTGCACTGTATGCAATCGAATAAGCGGTTTCCCAGCGTTTTGAGGCTTATTCAGCTCAGAATGGCTTTATATATCTGACCAGGACAAGACAAACTAAGCACTCAGCCACACGGACATGAAAGTTTGTTTACTTTACAATATAGTAAACAAACATATGGTTGAAACCATAATTTCCTGTCGGAGAGCCTTTCCCTCTTTTGTGCACTGCACTGTATGCAATCTTGTGAATAAGCGGTTTTCCAGCGTTTTGAGGCTTATTCAGCTCAGAATGGCTTAATACTGCTATATCTGACCAGGACAAGACAAACTAAGCACTCAGCCACACGGACATGAAAGTTTTACTTTACTATTTATAAACAAACATTATGGTTGAAACCATAATTTCCTGTCGGGAGAGCCTTTCCCTCTTTTGTGCACTGTATGCAATCTGAGAGTGTGAATAAGCGGTTTCCAGCGTTTTGAGGCTTATTCAGCTCAGAATGGCTTAATACTGCTATATCTGACCAGGACAAGACAAACTAAGCACTCAGCCACACGGACATGAAAGTTCCTAATTTCTATTATTATAAACAAACATTATGGTTGAAACCATAATTTCCTGTCGGAGAGCCTTTCCCTCTTTTGTGCACTGTATGCAATCTGAGAGTGTGAATAAGCGGTTTTCCCAGCGTTTTTGAGGCTTATTCAGCTCAGAATGGCTTAATACTGCTATATCTGACCAGGACAAGACAAACTAAGCACTCAGCCACACGGACATGAAAGTTTTATTTCTATTATAATAAACAAACATTATGGTTGAAACCATAATTTCCTGTCCGGAGAGCCTTTCCCTCTTTTGTGCACTGTATGCAAGCTCATTCGGTGAATAAGCGGTTTTCCAGCGTTTTGAGGCTTATTCAGCTCAGAATGGCTTAATACTGCTATATCTGACCAGGACAAGACAAACTAAGCACTCAGCCACACGGACATGAAAGTTGTTTACTTTACTATATAAAAACAAACATTATGGTTGAAACCATAATTTCCTGTCGGAGAGCCCTTTCCCTCTTTTGTGCACTGTATGCAAGAGAATAAGCGGTTTTCCCAGCGTTTTGAGGCTTATTCAGCTCAGAATGGCTTAATACTGCTATATCTGACCAGGACAAGACAAACTAAGCACTCAGCCACACGGACATGAAAGTTGTTTACTTTACAATATTAGTAAACAAACATTATGGTTGAAACCATAATTTCCTGTCGGAGAGCCTTTCCCTCTTTTGTGCACTGTATGCAATCTGAGAGTGTGAATAAGCGGTTTTCCCAGCGTTTTGAGGCTTATTCAGCTCAGAATGGCTTAATACTGCTATATCTGACCAGGACAAGACAAACTAAGCACTCAGCCACACGGACATGAAAGTTGTTTACTTTACAATATTAGTAAACAAACATTATGGTTGAAACCATAATTTCCTGTCGGAGAGCCTTTCCCTCTTTTGTGCACTGTATGCAATCTCAGTGTGAATAAGCGGTTTTTCCAGCGTTTTGAGGCTTATTCAGCTCAGAATGGCTTAATACTGCTATATCTGACCAGGACAAGACAAACTAAGCACTCAGCCACACGGACATGAAAGTTTCCTAATTTCTATTATAATAAACAAACATTATGGTTGAAACCATAATTTCCTGTCGGAGAGCCTTTCCCTCTTTTGTGCACTGTATGCAAGCTCATTCGGTGAATAAGCGGTTTTCCAGCGTTTTGAGGCTTATTCAGCTCAGAATGGCTTAATACTGCTATATCTGACCAGGACAAGACAAACTAAGCACTCAGCCACACGGACATGAAAGTTTTTACTTTACAATATTAGTAAACAAACATTATGGTTGAAACCATAATTTCCTGTCGGGAGAGCCTTTCCCTCTTTTGTGCACTGTATGCAATCTCAGGGTGAATAAGCGGTTTTCCAGCGTTTTGAGGCTTATTCAGCTCAGAATGGCTTAATACTGCTATATCTGACCAGGACAAGACAAACTAAGCACTCAGCCACACGGACATGAAAGTTGTTTACTTTACAATATTAGTAAACAAACATTATGGTTGAAACCATAATTTCCTGTCGGAGAGCCTTTCCCTCTTTTGTGCACTGTATGCAATCTGAGAGTGTGAATAAGCGGTTTTCCAGCGTTTTGAGGCTTATTCAGCTCAGAATGGCTTAATACTGCTATATCTGACCAGGACAAGACAAACTAAGCACTCAGCCACACGGACATGAAAGTTGTTTACTTTACAATATTAGTAAACAAACATTATGGTTGAAACCATTTTCCTGTCGGAGAGCCTTTCCCTCTTTTGTGCACTGTATGCAATCTGAGAGTGTGAATAAGCGGTTTTCCCAGCGTTTTGAGGCTTATTCAGCTCAGAATGGCTTAATACTGCTATATCTGACCAGGACAAGACAAACTAAGCACTCAGCCACACGGACATGAAAGTTTTTATTTCAATATTATAAACAAACATTATGGTTGAAACCATAATTTCCTGTCGGGAGAGCCTTTCCCTCTTTTGTGCACTGTATGCAATCTGAGAGTGTGAATAAGCGGTTTTCCCAGCGTTTTGAGGCTTATTCAGCTCAGAATGGCTTAATACTGCTATATCTGACCAGGACAAGACAAACTAAGCACTCAGCCACACGGACATGAAAGTTTTACTTTACTATTATAATTAAAACAAACATTATGGTTGAAACCATAATTTCCTGTCGGAGAGCCTTTCCCTCTTTTGTGCACTGTATGCAAGCTCATTCGGTGAATAAGCGGTTTTTCCAGCGTTTTGAGGCTTATTCAGCTCAGAATGGCTTAATACTGCTATATCTGACCAGGACAAGACAAACTAAGCACTCAGCCACACGGACATGAAAGTTTTACTTTACAATATAGTAAACAAACATTATGGTTGAAACCATAATTTCCTGTCGGAGAGCCTTTCCTCTTTTGTGCACTGTATGCAAGCTCATTCGTGAATAAGCGGTTTTCCCAGCGTTTTGAGGCTTATTCAGCTCAGAATGGCTTAATACTGCTATATCTGACCAGGACAAGACAAACTAAGCACTCAGCCACACGGACATGAAAGTTGTTTACTTTACAATATTAGTAAACAAACATTATGGTTGAAACCATAATTTCCTGTCGGGAGAGCCTTTCCCTCTTTTGTGCACTGTATGCAA
>NW_026117579.1:0-25867 GCF_001640805.2 Lates calcarifer
TGTCTGGGCTGTGTATATACTCATGAAGGATCAGGGTCATGTGAGTGAGTAGTGTGCCACAGAATTACAAACTGCCTGACACACTTGATAGAATGATTATTTCACTATTCCAGAGTTCACTGCAGTATTCCAAAACTCTCAGGCAAGAGGGCATTTTAGTAAAGAAAACCTTCAACTCACCTTGAAAACTGTTATTTAATCACACAGTTCACCAGTGTTTTTATGGTGTTTGCTTTACTGTATTACTTTTACATTATAACACTTGTTGTAGTGTTAGTAACAGTGTTGAACTTGAAGACCTGCTTGCTGCCTGAATCCATCAGTAAAGTGTAGTGTAGTGTGTAGTGCTGACTGATGGACCAGTGCCTCTGACCTGCCTGGTCCTGGTGTTTGTTCAGTCATTGAATGATTTAGTGATTCAGTCTGACAATCAGAAACATGCTTTATTTGTTTGTTTGCTCTTGTGTACTTTTTGATTTGATTTCCTACCTTGTGACATGTAGACTGGCTCTGTTAATCCAGTGTTTTATATTCAGTGTGGAGGTTAGAAGTCAGGTATATCCATATGCTTACAGGCTCCCTCACTCTCTCCATGTCTCTCTTTAGTTGGGGTAGGTGGAGTGACATCCTGGCTCATGGTCGCTTCAAGCGCCCCCTGAAGGAGGCTGATGTCGAGACCATCTGCAGAGCCCTGCTGGCCTACTGCCTACTGCATTACCGTGGGGACGAGAACATCAAAAGTTTCATCTGGGACCTGATCACCCCCAGTGAAGATGGCACCACCAAGACACTGACCAAACCACTCTGGTAACACACACATCTGATTTACACTCTATACTGTACTGACTGAGCTCACTGCACAATTCATGAGCATCTGAAAAATAATGGACTCACAATGAACCATTAGAGTAATATTTCACTCAAAATGATTTCATGTAGCATCAGGCTTCTCCATCGTAGAGCTGTAAGGTGGATGAGAAAGTGAGGTGATGGCTTAGAAAAGGAAAAAAACTGCAGTTTTCAGGAATTATGTAAACAAGATTTGAACCTGATCAGACATGCTTTCTTTGGGTACTTGACATATTCTGATATTCTGTGCTGTGTACACGTTTCAGGTACTGTTGGAGTGTGATAGTTGGAAAATGTCCTTACAGTGTACAGATTAGATATTCACAACATGCATAAATAACCCTGGAAATGTTTGAACAAGGTGCACAGGTTGTCATTTGTAAATTCCCCTGACTGTTGCCTTACTCCCCCCACCCCAGGTCTCTCTACCCCAGTCCCTCGGGTAGGAAGGGCAAGAAGGGGAAGTCCCCGGCCCCGCCCCCACAAACTCCACGAGCTGATTGGCTGGCCAGCTGCAATCCTGACCACTTACTGCAGGAGGAAAGCTACAAGAGACACCTGAAACATCACTGTAACAAGTAGGACTACACACACACACACACACACACACCTGAAACACCATGACAGCTATGGCTAATTGATCCCCTTTTAATTTTTAGACTCTTTAAGTATTATTCATTGAACTTATGTTTCCGCACATTTTCATGGATAAAATAATCCTAAAATAAGATTATCCTTTATTAGTCCCACAGTGGGGAAATTTAACAATACTAACCAGTGTGGATGGAGCTGGGGCTTTAAAACCAGGACACAGACACACGTGGCACGTGACTTCCTGAGTCTGGCTCTATAACCATGCACACAGCACAACTTCAACAGAGGCAGCAGTCTCCTTGTCTTCTTCGCACACACATGCACACACTCACTTGCTTTGTGGTCAGCTCTCTCTCCTGTTGTCAGGGAGATATAGATTCAATTCCAAGATTTTTTTTCTTCTTGAGGGGGAAGTTTGTTTTTGTGTCTGTGCGTGTGTCTGTCTGTGTGTGCCTGTGTGTCTGGCTGTGTGCCAGGCCAGGTGCTAGGCAGGCAGACCTGTTGGAAGCGGGGGTGAAAGACACACACAAGCACACACACAGCACTCACACACACACACACTCACATCACTCACACACACACACACACACACACACACACACACACACACACACACACACACACACACACACTTGGGGGTGATTATGTGGTGCCATCTGCTAGGCTGAAGCACAGCGTTGTGTGGCTAATCAGGCCTGGCACATTGATGGATGAGCACACACAGCCTGCCAACAAACACACACACACACAGACACACTGCAACTTGTCCAACTTGCAACTTGATGCACACGCACACGCACACACACACATACACACACACACACACGCACACACACTGCAGAATGAGTTGCAAATGACTGTCTTTAACCCCCCCAAACTAAACTTTCTGTTCCCTCCCCTCCAGCATAGCTCTGTACCTCTCAGTTTTTTAGCTGGACCACAACAGAGGGGACTGACTGACTGACTGACCTGACTGACCGCCTGGTTTTTCGTGCTGAGTGTTGGAGGTTTCCTCAGTAGCCGTTGCTCTTCACCATGATTTGTTACGAACAGTTTCTTCTACATCATCAGGGGGTGTTTACAGGCAGTGCTGCCAGTTTATCACCTTTGTCAGAAGATTTGCTAACTGTTCAGTCCCCTTAGAGACTCCTTAAAAAAGTACCTAATGACTTTTTGGACAAACCACAGCCACTTTCTGTAGAATAGACCCTGTGAGCACCAGTTTTTTGTCCTCAGTTTCACACACTGATCATATACGGTCGAGACATGTATGACGTTTGACCTGGTCTTGTTCCTCCCCACTCACCACCTCCTCCCAACCCCCCACATCTCCTTCTCTCCTCTTCTGTCTTTTGCTCCAAACACTATTGGCATTAAATCCTGGTGACAAATGTTCACAGTGAGGCAGATCTCCCAGAGAGCAGATCAAATCTGACTCTGAGTCTTCAGCCTTGACTTGAAGTGATTCATTTTGCTGGAGGAAATATAATTCTTAATGTGAACGTCTGTAATTTGTATCCAGAGAGGATGACCATCTATTGACAGCAGTGGTACAAAAGTCTGAAACAAATGAATTCTGCTTTTTGCAATCAGTATTGAAGAGAAGCAGAGGACTTAATCCATCTGTGTCATTTAAGATTGATCTGTTCAGTGTTTCAGAGGAAATTTCTGCTGCTTCACACTGTGTCCTGCAGTAAAGTCAGTTCAGTGGTCAATAGTGACATCAGGACTTTCCCTGGTAATGAAACACCTGATATCACAGGCACTCATCAAATTTCATTCAAAGGAAAATCAAACATCATGAGGGAGTTTTATATATAAGCTACTTAACTGGTGTACACAAGAGGATTTTCCAACTTATTTCTATATAATTTGGTGCTTAAAGTAGTCTAATCTTTCTATCAGTCCTCAACTCACGGTAGAAGCACTTTCTCAGACCACACAGCCATTCTCTGGTTCCAGCTTCTCAACTTAGGGTTGAGGATTAGAGGATTTTCTGTTTTTCTTTGTTTCCTGTCATTGTGAAGTAAATATCTGTTACTATAGACCAATGAGAGATTATTTGTCTGTGCTTTAACCCTGGAAATCTTTTTTTTTTTTTTTTTTTTAGTTCAATAGCCTTCCTAAGAACAGCTTCACTAACGTGTTTCTGTGTTACTGTTTGTCAGGGTGCTGCTGAGGGTGAGGATGCTCTATTATCTGAGACAGGAAGTCATAGGTGACCAGGCTGAGCGCATCCTGGAAGGAGCCGACTCCAGGTTAGTAAATACTCCATCTTTCATTCTCTGTTACCACATCTTCCCGTGCTAATGAGGGCATAGGAACTTCCTCAGTGTTTTTGTGCAGTCAGAGAGACTTTTGGTGCGCCAGCTAACTACTGCTACTGCTCACTTCCTGTTCTCATCCCTGTTCTGTTCAAAACAAACCCAAGATCACACAATCACATTTAGTCGTATGCCAGTGTGCAATGTGTTTTATTATGCCTCACTGGCATGGACGTAATACCTCACTAACATGTTGAGGAAACTTCCTCATATTTGGCAGAAACATTCACTTGGACAAAGGTCAAAGGTCAGGGTGACATCACAAAACATGTTTTTGGCCATAACTCAGGAATTCACACAAATGTCTATTAGGCTAAAATGATGAAGAGATGACATTTTAAATCCAAAAGGTCAAATGTCAGTTCACTGTGTTTCCACTTTTCTGACCATTATTCAGTGTCAGCAGTCCACCACTGACTCACTGGACAACTTCAAAAAAAAAAAAAAAAATACTCATTACCTTTTATTCAAGTCCTTCATGCTCAACTTCATTACATATATTATATACAATTATGAGGTGGTAATTCTAGTTAAGATTTTTTTTTTCATCCTGGACCTTTTTGACCGTGGATCGTCTAGACAGAGGCAATTTGTTATTTCTCGAAATCTCCTCAAATGTCTGTGAGACAAACACAAGAAAACAAACCTTCCTATCCAAACCATGTATCTTGTGCAGCCTGGTATTTTCACTTAAATGCACAATACTTGGAGTTTATGATAGTTAATGGAAGCTTTCATGTATTAGATGCATCAATTATTACTGTGGTGTATTTCTGTCTGTTCTAGTGGCCTCTTTGGCAGGTTTCCTCTTATTGTGACAGCAACAGCACACAGTTACTTTATCAGGGGGAAATAAGCCTTTTATCACAGTGTTTGACCCATTTAAAGGTTTTTTAAATACATTTTGCAAATTATGTCCTCTTATCATTTGGCACAAGGTGTGTCAGAGCTGCAGTGTTGATGTGAGGGTTAGATTTGCTGCTCTCCTTGCCTGTTTCCTTGATCTCATTCCGACAGCTCCTTCACTGCCTCCTCTATCTTTTTCTCTGTCACACTACACTTTTCCTGGCATCTCTCCATCTCTCCCTCTCTCTGCAATGTACTCTAGTCTATGATCATCTCCCATCCCCCGCTCATCACCCTTTCACCCAGATGTGGATGCATTTATAATTTGGAGCACATGCACTTCATGTTGATCTCTCTCACTCCCACCCTTCCCCTGTTTCCCTCCCCCAACTCAGTGGCTACTGTGACAGACCCCTGTGTTTGTGTGTGTGTGTGTTTGTGTGTGTGTGTTTGTGTGTGTGTGTGTGTGTGTGTGTGTGTGTGTGTGTGTGTCAGCGCGTGCCAGACGTGAGCATACGGGGTGCTATCGTGCCAACATATGCCAGGGGGATTTAGCATGCCAGTGTTGGCGAGCACGCGTTTGTGTGTGTTGCCAAGGCCGCGCATGCTGCTGTTTGCAGAGATAAGGGACTATTTCCCGGTTTCTTCTCTCCTCCTGACACCCTCAGACTTTCTGTGTCCATTGTGTATTGTACCCTTTCTCTCCATAACTAGCAGGAAGCACCATTTTCTACCATCTTATTTCCATAATGGAGGATTTTGTTTGTTTGGCACCACAACACTGAATGCATCCTGCAGGAACTGCGCATGGTGAAACTGTTCTCAGTTTTTATTTACACGCCTGAATAATCCTGTTCTTGACCAGATATCTGGTTTCAGCTGGGCTCTTGTAATAACACCTACAAGCTCATAGTGTGAGTCCATTTACTCTGACAGTATATTGTGTAGATGTCCCTTATTATTTTATTTTAGCACAAAGTCCTCATTAAAATCCCAGGAAAACAAGGTCCCTATAAGACCAGAGCGTAAAGGTTGAAGGGATGATACCAACGGTGGATAGTAAGAAGAGTCATGTTAGGGAGGTGTCATTATATTTGACGCCTCACACAAACACTAATTTGACTGAACCAAGTTAATAAAGAAATACTGTGAAAGCTTAAAGAATATTCCAGTGAAAATAGTCAGACAGTACAACAAATTATTTCAACTGTGCTTGTCTCCATTTTGAACTTTGAAATCAGCGTTAATACCATGATAAAAACAATTCTTCCATCGTGCTGATCTCTAAATGCTTGTATTCCCCAGGAAGATCAGCACTGTCTATCTGAACTGACTGTCTGATGCTGAACTCCTCAGGCATTATTTGGTTTACTCCATATGAATGTATTGGTCATCTAGTGCTACTTGTAGGGCTTCTTAAATAATTTGTCTAATGAAGTAATGTAGTAATGAAAACTTTATTCATTCTAAATCTGGCTCTACTGAACTTTTTTCCCCCAACAAGAAAAAAAAATATGTTGACAGTGATTATCTGACTCTGTGCTGGCGACAGCTGTGCACAGCGGTTTTATGTTGTCTGTCCATCACATTCTCATTAATATGAGATCTCAGCAGCACCTCAAGGAAGTTTCTTCAAATTTGGCACAAACTTTCATTTGGAGTCAAACACGAGCTGACTAGATTTTGGTGATCAGAGGTTAAAAGTCAAGGTCGTCATCATAATCTGCAAAAACACCTTTCTGACCATTATTCAACGCCTTAACTCAGGAGCAGAGAGAGACAGTGACTGTTGGAGGCATACAGCTGTGAGGTGGTGATTCCAGTTTCAGCCGGTTTAGACTGCTGTCAACAATAATTTGAAACTTGAGCTAATCTTTGCTCTTGTAACTTTTTATTTGAGCTGTTCATTAGCAGCGTTTTTAAGCATTTTGTCCAAACCATCTCTACACGTATCATACCTCCTTTTACCTGTTTTCAATTTCTCAAATCTCTGGATCATTGACAAATTGACATTTCCCTTGTAACAAAACCGTACCAGTGAGTAGCACCTCCTGATTAGATCACTATTTCCTTTTCCTGTATTTGCATGTAATTTACTTCTTTGTCAAAAAAGGGAATGTTGAATATTGAGGTTTATTCAAAACACATAAAGGATACCACAGATGTAGCTGCACAACTAGAATATGGTGTTTGTACATTAATGTTCCTTTACTATATTTAGTTGTTTTTATCTGTGGTTGGCGGCTGACAACTTCTACAATGTAATAACAGATCAGATTAATCCATTAATCAGATTTCTGTCGTTCCCTTTTCTGTTTTCCTCATTATGAATTGAAATATAAAACAGTTGCTGCACTGAAGCCAGTTGAACACACACAAACAGTTCAGTGTGATTATCAGTAATATGATATGTTTATCTCTGCCACAGTGAGCTGGATATCTGGATTCCTCAGCCGTTCCATGCTGAGGTCCCAGCTGACTGGTGGGACAGCGAGGCCGACAAGTCCCTGCTCATTGGCGTCTTCAAACACGGTAAGAAACACACACTGGCGTTAACCACCACATTACACATAAGCACAGATAACATGCCAGCATCGTAGGACACACTCATAGACGCACTCCACTGGCTTCCGACCCAGTGAGCATCGCGCAAGCAGACACACACACATCATAGTCAAACTGGGTGAGGGTGCTCACAAACACATCCCACCCACTTCTGCTGCCACCAGTTGATTGGTGTTGCCATGGTGATAGCGATACGCAGTTGGTAGGCTCAGTGTGCTATCACGAATGTGATTGATTGCTGGTTTCACCGCTGGCTCCGAGTGTGTGTGCTGCACTGTGCTGTGTGTTACAGGTGTTACTGATGTGAACAGAGAAGATGTGGTTGTTTTAACTTTGAGATTAGCTCTAACTGTCAACCTGTTACCTGGAGCGTCAGCTGGAAAATGTCCCAGTGACCCACCTTCTGGTGCTGACTGAATGTGACTCCCAGTGACAGGCCGATGAGGCTAATTGTTGTGTGTGGAAACCCTCATTCATATTAATTTGGCGTAATTGTCATAATTTTTCCATCATTGCCACCCTCTATGATTCTATTAGGACACACACACACACACTCACACACACTGGAATACAAAGGGACTCACCCATAGTTAATCATAATCCTCATTCACTAGGGAGGCCCTTTCTGAGGGGGGCTAACACACACATGCACACACAGTGAGCATTGTATGCAGACACACACACACAGGCAGACAAAACAGTGCGACACACATACACACACAGAAGAGTGATGGCCTATAAAGGCCCTGATGATTAACGTTTGGCTGTGTGTGTGTGTGTGTGTGTGTGTGTGTGTGTGTGTGTGTGTGTGTGTGTGTGTGTGTGTGTGTGTGTGTGTGAGTGAGTGAGTGAGTGAGTGAGAGAGAGAGAGGCGGTTACCAACATCTTTCCTAATTGAACTGTGATGGTGAGAGAGAAAGAAGGAGGGATGAATTAAAGGTTGAAGAAGAGGTGGTGTGTTTCTGTTATGGTGGCCCTATCTACTCCTCTTTTCCTTTACTCCCCAGCCACCTGTCCTCTTCCCTCACTTCTTCCACTCTTGTCTGCCTCTCCTTTTTTTTTCCTTTTACCCTAGTCCTCTGCCTCCCCCTCCGTCTCCCCCTCTCCCAGTGTGTCTCAGTAGGACCTGCACATTCTAATCTGTTCTGCCTGAATGCCCCTAACGGACGGACACACACACACACACACTATGCTTCTCACACCCACTAGCTCACTTTCACAGACATCATGACACACACTTTTTCCTCTTCGTCCTCTCTTGCTCCCTTCCCCTCTCTCTCTCTCTCTCTCTCTCTCTCTCTCTCTCTCTCTCTCTCTCTCTCTCTCTCTCTCTCTCTCTCTCCCCCTCTCTCTCCCTCTCCCCCTCTTTCCCTCTCCCTCCCTCCCTCCCTTCTTCTAGACACAAATGGGCACCTGCAGGCTCACTTGGATAAGCACACACATACACACACGTGCAGAACAGGGACGAGTGTACATACACAAAAACACCAACACACGCACACACCCAGGCTGTCTGTCTTGTCAGCAGCTGGCTCCTGGGGTCTGCCCTTCTGCTGCAGTTTTTGTCTATTCCTTCATTTAATATGGATGATGTGTGTGTGTGTGTGTGTGTGTTGGATTGTGTAGCATCACGTCTGTCTAGGACTGAGCTAGAGCCTTCTGTCGGGGAGTTTGTCCTGACCTGGGTGTGTTGACCAATAACCTTTTAGTCTACAGTACTCTCTGTGGCTAACTGGTGGCAGTTACCGAGTGGTTACCAGTGGAAATCCACTTTACAGTCTCTACACCTTTTGTCATGAATATCCAAGCTTCTGTATTCCTCACATGTTTTTGTCTTCCTCTTCAGGCTATGAGAAGTACAACTCGATGCGTGCCGACCCCGCCCTGTGTTTCTTGGAGAGGGTGGGTATGCCGGACGCCAAGGCTATCGCCGCTGAGCAGAGGGGCTCCGACATGATGGCAGATGGTGTCGAGGGGTAAGAGAGCAGGTTTCACTGACCAATAAGCAGATTCTTTCCTCTGCCTTTGCTTCTAGTGTTTTTGGTTTCATCTTTCTTATTCATCACAGTTTCAAACACTGTCCTCGGCCTTCCTTTTTTCCACTCATTTCAAGTGGTGCTATAGATCCTTGTAGGTCATCACTGCCTCAACCCACATGTTTGTAAATCTGATGTTCATTACACATTTATAGTTTCACAGCTTTCACCATGTCTAGTCAGAAAGTCATTACTCTAGGAAACTCAGAGTCTTCATTTCCTCTACAGTGAGGATGAGGATCCAGAGTACAAGCCACTGCGAATGCCTTTTAAAGATGACATGGACGACTTCACCAACTCTCCGCTGGATGACAAAGAGGACACTGTGGAGGGCGAGAATGAAGGTAAACTTGGAATTTACCTGGAGAGAGTGATAGGGGAGGCTGAAAGGTGCTAATGAACCCCCAAAAGCTGGCCAACTTGTTTTGCTAATTAAAATACTACTAGAGATTTTGCCTCTAAAATACTCAGAATATATAACAAGTAATGAAATGACAGCAGTTCTTTAACCTCATCCTTGGTCCTCTGGTCTCTGTCTCACTCACAGCAGCTAAATCAGGTGAGAACGGTCAGAGTGCAGCTACTGTGGGTGGAGCTTCAGGCTCCACTGAGCGACTTTACTGGCCAGCAGCATCCGCTCTGACAGCTCGCCTACGTCGCCTCATCACGGCCTATCAGCGCTCCAACCGCAGAGAACAACTCCGCCAGGAGGCCCTCAACCGGCCTGACGGTCGCCGTCGACGACGCAGGGAGTTCCTGCCTTCCATGTCTGTGGTTACTGAAACAGGAGGAGGAGCGACTTACATCCAAGATGGAACAGCAGTGTTCATGACAGAAGGAAGCCCATATCTGGCAAAACGAAATGCTTACTTTGCCAAAGGTGGACAGTTAATGCCAGAGGCTTCACCAGTGATGACCACCAGCTCCCTGATGGCTGATGGAGCCATGTACTACAAGGAGAGGAGACAAAGGTGCAGTTACATTTAATGTCACAAAATTTAAAAGGCTTACACACTTGTATATGGACATATAAGAATATTTATTGAAAAAAAATCACCCAACAGTAATTAATATTAGTGATAAATGAAATAATAATAATTATAAATATCATAAATAATAATATTAAAATAAGTAGTATTTGAATACAACAGCCTTCAAAATACAGAAGAATAAAATCTGATCATGTTACTTTTGGTAGTTGAAGCTCACGCCTGTTATTTTTCTCTCTGTCAGATGGACCCGTCGTGAAGAGGCTGATTTCTACCGTGTTGTGTCCACCTTCGGCGTCGTCTTTGACACCCAGTGTCAGAAGTTTGATTGGACACAGTTCAGAGCCTTTGCCCGACTGGACAAGAAAACCGACGAGAGCCTGGAGAAATATTACTACTCGTTTATTGCCATGTGTAAACGGGTCTGCAGAATGCAGGTCAAGACTGAAACAGGTAAGAGGAAACATCCATTGCTTGAGGTGAAAAAGTGGCCAGCATGGCACAGAGTTGAATTTCTTATTAAAGACTGTCTCTGTCTTTGACCTCATCAGAACTCCCAGACCCAACCCTGATCATTGACCCGATCACAGAGGAGCGTGCCTCTCGCACCCTGTACCGCATCGAGCTGCTCCGCCGCATCCGAGAGCAGGTCCTCCCTCATCCCTTGCTCTCAGAGCGCCTCAAGCTCTGTCAGCCCTCTCCAGACCTCCCGGAGTGGTGGGAGTGTGGCCGCCATGACCGAGACCTCCTTCTGGGGGCCTCTAAGCACGGCGTGAGCCGAACAGATTATCACATCTTAAATGACCCTACCTTGGACTTTCTTGAGGCCCAGCAGCGCTCTACCAGCCAGCGAGGAGCCGGCATTGGCACAGGATCCCAGGGAGAGGTCACCAAAGCTGGAGTAGGAGCAGCAGAAATCACCCCTGCACCTCTCCTCACCCCCGCCGAGCTGGCGAGCGCCGCAGCTGCTGCCAAAACTGCTGTTAATGCCGCTAAAGACGAGAAGACGGAAGAAGGGAAAATGGAGGTGGAGGTGAAAAAGGAAACGGAGGGAGGAGATGCCAATAACATTCCATGTACCAAGACTGAAACTCCTGATGAAGAGAAGAAAAATGAGGGAGAGGTTGGAAAAGGGGAAGATGAGACTGCTGCTTCACCAAGAAAGGAGGTCAAGAAAGAGGAAGAGGAGGCTCAGCCAAAAGTAGAAAAAGAGGAGGGGGAGGAGCTGAAACAGGAGCAGAGTGGAGATGAAGAGAAGACTTCCAAGCCTGCAGATGAAGAAGAGAAGGAGTTGACAGAGGAGAAGAGTCTTGTTGACTCCCCAAGGGACCAGAAGGAGATGACCACTGAGCTCTCAGAGCATCCTGACTCCTCTCCTAAAGCACAACCAGGCCACAAGACTGTGGGGGAGGAAGACGGAGAGGAGAGGGAGCGGGAGAGCCCCGAGTCTCCTAAATCTCCAAAGTCAGCTGACACAGAGAAGAGCCCAGAGGAGGAAGAGGAGGAGAGGATGGATGAAGACGACAAATCAGAGAAATCCTCTCAGGCTGAAGGTACTTTATCACACTGACATTAAGGTTTTCAGTGTCACTGATCTCAGTGGGAATAAAGATTAAACTTTAGTTTTGGATTTAATTACCATGGAGATGTTTCTAAACAACATATGTTCCAAATGTCTCACTGTAATTGTGCTGTTTGCCCTGTTGTTGACCAGGTTATTTGTCCTGGTTGTCAGACACTGCACTTGGTCACAGGCCTATTTCTGGTGTTTCCCCTCATGACTTGGTAGTGTTTTAATGAGTCTTAAGTTCCAGGGGAGAGAATAAAATGAGTTTGGATCCCTTGATAACGGTTTGGGAAACCTTTTTAATTAAGAAAATGCAAAATGGCTTTCCTTCTCTCTGCACAGCGAGCGCTGCATCAGAGCAGAAGAACTTTGACGAGGAGAGTATCGCGTCTCTGAGCATGTCGGCCCGCGACGAAACCAGAGATGGGTTCTGCCCCGACGACCTGCCAGAAACATCTGCACTGCATGCCTTACAGGACCGCGCCTACGCCTTCTCATTCTGGCCTAAGGTGAGTCTTACATGATAAGGCCAATCAGGTAATACAGGTAATGACCACTACATCTTAAAAACAGGGAAAATTAGGAATAAAGGAATATCCAAGCTGAACAGATTCTACACCTGTTGTAAATAAGGGCCTGTGTCTGCTGTAGATATCCAAAGCACTTTCTATGATAGCTCACCTCCCACCTCTCTCCACCCTCTCCACCCCTCAGGATCGAGTGATGATTAACAGGATGGATAACATATGCGAGGCTGTCCTGAAGGGCAAGTGGCCTGTCAACAGACGCCACATCTTCGACTTCCCCAGCAACTTGTTGCCGGGGCACGGCTCGGCAGTAACCACGGCAGCCACAGCAACTGACAGCCCCCTGCAGAGGCGGAGCCTGGCCGAGCTGACGATGGCGGGCATCCATACGCCTTACAGTGGGAGTGAAGAAAAAACACTATCACCACAGGTTCATGTGAGTGTCTGTGTGCACATATACACCAGAAATAACATGACCAGCAGCATGTTAGTCAGAGCCTCAGATATTTGACAGTTGATGCCAGGTTTCTGAGTCATACCAGTTTAACCCAGCAGCATCCTGTGTTTCTAATGAAAGACTGTCATGAATGAATGTCAGTAGTGCTACTTGTTGTTGCTAGCTGAAGTGTCAGGAACAATACTATGACATGCTGCTCAGTAAGTTGATGAAAGGCAGACACAGGTGTAACTGTGGAGCTGATGTTGCAGGAGGGAGCTCTGAGCCTGACGGTGCCTCGACGGAGGAGGAGGAGGAGAAAGATCGAGATAGAGGCAGAGAGGGCGGCCAAGAGACGTAACCTGATGGAGATGGTGGCTCAGCTGAGAGAGAGCCACGCTGCCGCTGAGTCCCAGAGCCAGGCCATAGACCTCACCAAGGTACTTCATCAGTCTGACTCATCATTAGAAGCTATGTTACCATGCCTCCAAAAATAAATACTGATTTTAACATTCAAACAAATTCTAGTTTTTTTTTAACTAAAGGTGATCTATTTTGCTGCTCAGGGTATGCACCATCACCACAAGGCCTCACCCTCATTGGCTGGATTCCCCAGTGCCCTGGTGACAAGCTCCTCTCTCAAAGCCCAGATGGAGTTGCTGCAGCAAGCCCCACCCTCTGGACACAGAGCCAATGGCTCACTGGACGCTGACCTGCCCATCATGAGGAGGAGGCGAGGCCGCAGGAAAAATGTAGAGGGCCTGGAGCTGCTGTTCATGAGCAACAAGAGAGCAGGAGGGGTACGGACTGGATCAGAAGTCAAGTTGTTGGTGTCGTACAGACCCATGTGTTCACTGTGTGCAAGAATCCACATTAAATGTATGTTTTCCTCTGTGTGGATGTTCAGGATGATACAGAGGGGGCAAAGGTTTCAGCTGTGGAGGGGGTTCAGGATGCTGCCCGGGCTGCCCACAGATCCCTCACCATCCCAGAGCAGAGCCCCAGTGCCAGATCTCTTGCCTCTGGCAGTCTGGAGGAGGAAGAGGCAGCAGTGTCAAACAAAGAGCTGGGAGAATGGCTGAGGCAGCACCCAACATACACCATGGACATGGCTGGATTCACACCAGTACAGCCCTCCTTTCCTCCTTTACTTTGTCTCTCCTCTCCACTTTCAGTCCTGTTGTTTAAGTGTTAACTGTTGTCCTTGCTTTCCTTCTGTTTACTATCCACTATATTAAACTGACTCTCACTATATTCATACCTGCCTCTCTGTTTTTGTATCTTCCTGCTACAGAAGAGCGAGGAGTTACTGCTGTCTCAGTTCTCCAAGCCCAAGCAGAAGCGCCATCGCTGTCGAAATCCCAACAAGATCGACATCAACACCCTGACTGGAGATGAGAGAGTACCTGTGGTCAACAGACGCAATGGGCGCAAGGTAAGCTGACAAACAGTGGCTTTAAAGTGTTCAGATTCCCTCACATTTCCAACAGTCTACATTCAGTAGACTCTAACCCTCATTAAAAACTTAAAACTGACACTACAGTGTTCAGTCTTTGCTGTAGCTTCAGACTGTGTTCAGGTTCATCCTGTTCTCTCTAATTCTCACTGAGATGTGTTTAGAACTTGACTGGAGTCCACCTGTGGCAAACTGAACTGACAGGACAGAGTTTAGAAAGGCTCACACCTGTATCACTGTTCAGAACTGAGGGAAGGGCGAATGCAGCCAAACACAGAGAGATCCTTGAAGAAAACCTGCTCCACAGAGACCTGAAACTGATTTGACAGTTCACCTTTCAGTACGACAATGACCTGAAGCAAACCAAGACAACACCAGAGTGTCTTCAGGTCTCTGACTGTCCCACAGAGCAGACTGAAACCCCACAGAACATCTGTGGAGAGACCTGAAGATGGCAGTTCACAGACACTTCCATCCAATCTGACGGAGCTGGAGAGGATCTGTCAGGAAGAATGGGATAAACTGCCCAAATCCAGGTGTTCAAAGACTGTAGAGACTGAACCAACAAGACTGAAGCTCTAACTGCTGCCACAGAGACTGAAAACAAACAACTGAATTAAGACTCTGAAGACTTTAGTAAATGAGAGATTTCAGTTTTTGATTTCATTACTTTTGCAACAAATCCTTGAAACATGTTTTCAGTTGGTCATGATTGGTTACTGAGGGTAGACTGGTGGGTGGAAATGATTCTACTGTTGAGGTGATGTGTACTGGTCTGAGGACCTGTGGCTTGTTGTGGTTACTGCCATGTGTTTCTTCATGTGTCAGTACGTTTTATTTCTTTATTTCATTTCATCCTTCTGTTCTTTAGATGGGCGGGGCCATGGCTCCACCAATGAAAGAGCTTCCCAGATGGCTGTTGGAGAACCCAGAATTTTCCATCGCCCCTGACTGGACAGACATCGTCAAACAGTCGGTTAGTAAGCAGCACCAAACCTATCAGCAAAACGACAGAAAACTGTTGTATCATTGTTTCCTTACAGCCCCTCTGGTGTTCCTTTGTGACCTTTAACCTATTCAATTCAATTCAATTCAATTCAATTTTATTTATATAGCGCCGTATCACAACAACAGTCATCTCAAGGCACTTTTCATATAGAGCAGGTCTAGACCATACTCTTTAAAATAGGTATTTACAGAGAGAGACCCAACAAATCCCACCAAGAGCAAGCACTAGGCGACAGTGGCAAGGAAAAACTTCCTTTTAAGAGGCAGAAACCTCGAGCAGAACCGGACTCAGGGTGGGCGGCCATCTGCCTCGACCGGTTGGGTTAAGAAGGAGAGGGGGGGGGGGGGGGGGGGGTAGAGAATAGCGAAAGAAGAACATAGCATAACACAGGTTCCATATCAGATGTAAGATGAGGCCAGTAATACAGCAGTAGTAGTGATAGTAGTGATAATTAAAGTATTAACTGCTAACACAGCAATACAACTAATAGCAGTAGCAGTATAAGTAATTTCTAATTCTAGCAGCAGGTGTTGAGTGGAGTTGTAGGAGCAGCAGGAGACTTGTCATCACAGATCAGACTCTACAGCTCCAGAGGAAGAAATACCTGCAGAAAGAGACAGAAGAGGAGAGAGAGACGGAAGAGCACAATACTACAGGAAAGGGGACATATTGAGTTAGTAACATGTAACATGGGATATGAATCCATATTGAGTAGAGAGAGAGAGAGAGAGAGAGAGAGAGAGAGAGAGAGAGAGAGAGAGAGAGAGAGAGAGAGAGAGAGAGAGAGAGAGAGAGAGAGAGAGAGAGAGAGAGAGAGAGAGAGAGAGAGAGAGAGAGAGAGAGAGAGAGAGAGAGAGAGAGAGAGAGAGAGAGAAAGAGAGGAGCTCAGTGCATCATGGGAGATCTCCCGGCAGTCTAGGCCTATAGCAGCATAACTAAGGGATGGTTCAAGCCTGAGCCAACCCTAACTATAAGCTTTATCAAAGAGGAAAGTTTTAAGCCTACTCTTAAAGGTACAGAGGGTGTCTGCCTCCCGGACCGAAACTGGGAGAAGGTTCCACAGTAGAGGAGCCTGATAACTGAAGGCTCTGCCTCCCATTCTACTCTTGGAAACTCTGGGAACCACCAGTAAACCAGCATTTTGGGAGCGCAGAGTCCTGGTGGGATTGTAGGGGACTATGAGATCTTTAAGGTAAGATGGAGCCTGACCATTAAGGGCTTTGTAAGTGAGGAGGAGGATTTTGAATTCTATTCTGGATTTGACTGGGAGCCAATGTAGAGAGGCTAACACAGGAGAAATGTGATCTCTTTTCCTAGTTCCTGTCAGTAGTCGTGCTGCAGCATTTTGAATCAGCTGCAGAGTCTTTAGAGACTTGTTGGGGCAGCCTGATAATAATGAATTACAGTAGTCCAGCCTAGAAGTAACAAATGCATGGACTAGTTTTTCTGCATCTTTTTGGGACAGAAAATGTCTAATTTTGGAGATGTTACGCAGATGAAAAAAGGCAGTCCTAGAAGTTTGTTTTATGTGTGAGGTAAAGGACAATAACCTATAATCCTCCTCCATGCAGGGTTTCCTCCCAGAGGCCATGTTCGATCGCCTTCTAACCGGCCCTGTGGTCAGGGAGGAGGGTGTTCGTCGTCGGGGGCGAAGACCCAAATCTGAGATTGCCAAGGCAGCAGCAGCCGCTCAGGCAGCAGCTGCAGCTCAAGCTGCCCAGGCTTCACTGGCCACTGCTGCATCATCTGCAGGTATACACTTACCCTAACTCAACCAGGTCATCACACACACACACACAACCACACACACACACACACACACACACACACACACACACACAACCACGATGAGGAAACACTCCCGTACTGTGCAACACACTGCTGTACACTGTGCAGCTTACGTTCCCTGCTTTATTTGAGCAGAGATGAGACTGATTTAACTTCATAGCAGTTAGTGTCTGTGTTCATGCTCAGAGGGTCACAGAGCTCCATTTTAACTCTGTGTGTGTGTGTGTGTGTGTCTTTCTGCCTGTCCAGGAGGCATCAACCCTCTGCTGTTGAACAGTCTGTTTGGAGGGATGGACCTGTCTTCCCTCCAGAGCCTCCAGTCTCTCCAGCTGGCTGCTGGTCTGATGGCCTTCCCTCCCCCCACCGACCCCAAGCAGGCCGCCGCCAGCGCCGCCGCCGCCTCCATGCTGCCCCTCATGCTGCCCGGCATGGGAGGCCTGCCCAACATGGCCGCCGCCCTCCCCAACATGTTCAGCCTAGGCGGGCTGTTTGGCGGTAACCTGGCGGCGGCAACAGCCGCTGCATCCAACTCCGCTGCCGCCGCCGCCGCCGCCGCATCAGGGAACACAAACGGAACAACAGAGGGAGAGGGGGGAGAGAGTGACGACACGGTGATGACAAAGAGGAAGAGAGGGGGAGGGGAGAAAGAGGGAGAAGATGGTGAGGAGGAGGAGGAGGCTGAGGGAAATGAAGAGGGAGTGAAGAAGGCAAAGAGGAAGATGGAGAAAGAGAGCGAGGGAGGGGTTGAGAAAACAGAGAAGTCAGTTAATGATGTCACTGCAGCTCCTCAAATCCCAGCTGCCGATTCGTCGGCTGAGGCTTCCATCAACGGTGATGCCGCCGCACTGCTGGCTGCAGCCGGCATGTCTGCCAACTCTCTGGCGTTCAACCCCTTCCTCCTCTCCACCATGGCCCCCGGCCTCCTCTACCCCTCCATGTTCCTACCTCCAGGCCTCGGAGGGCTCAGCCTCCCCGGCTTCCCCACCGCCTCCACCCTGGCCGAGCTGCAGAGCGCCATGGCCGGAGCGCTGGGGGGCAGCGCCGTGTCCACGAACCCCCCGAGAGACGAGGAGGAGGAGAAGAAGAGGCTGAAAGCTGAGGAGGAGGAGGAGGAGGAAGAGGAGGAGGAGGAGGGGGAGGGAGGAGGAGAGAGTGACTTGGCTGAGGAGAAGGAGGGGGGGGAGGGGGAGGAGACGAGAGGCGAGGCTGGCGACTCAGTTGTAGCAGATGGAGGGATGGGAGGAGAGGAAGAGGAGGCAGCAGCATCTCCACAGAAGGACAAGAGTGACTGAAATAAACCACAAAACTGACTGACTGACTGGGACATTTCCCCTCCTCTGACCTCTGACCTCTGCCTCCCCTCGTCACGTTTACACGCCTCCACCACAAATATCCAAACTATTATGATTTTTTTGTTTTGTTTTTTTTTTTCTTTACATTGTTGTTGATGATTTCTCTCTTTTTGTTGTGTATTTTTGGCCAGGTATATTTGCTATGTGTCAGAGAGGAGGAGGTGTGTGTGTTAGCTTCAGTCTCTCTGAGTGATAGTGTAGTCAGGGAAAGTCTTGGAGCCGCTCGCTCAGAGCACAGCTCCTCTTCAAACACTGTTTCTCTCTGTCTGCTCTCTATCCACTTTTCTCTTCCACAATCCCTCAAACAGGACTTCACATGGTTCCAATAGTACTATTGTTGTTGTTATTATTATTATTATTGTTATTATTATTATTATTGCTGCTTTCAGCTCTCAGATCTGTCATTTTATTATTTTTTGCTTCCTTCGTCTTGACTGTTTTGTTGTTGTTGGCAGCGTCTCAACAGAAAGAGAAGAAACACCTGCTGCTGTCACTTTTCTAACATCGGTTCTCATACAAACAGCATTACAGCTGACTCGGCTGTCTGTCTGACAAAGCTGCTGCAAAACCAATCGTGGATATTGGAGTTGAGCTGCTCCGTTTCTGAGCAGGTTTTTAGTTCTCACATATCAGACCAGGTAGACTCTGAGGAGGAAAAGGAAACTAGACTGGCCTAACTCAGTCTCACACACTGACTCCCACACCACAACACACACACACATCCCAACACATACGTCACATACTTGATGATGAGTTGCACACACACACACACACACATTCAGATTTCCACCACTACACACATACACACACTAACCCCCCAAACCCTCTCTGTCATGTGACTGTTTCTGGAAGGACTTCCTACCAGCTGTGTTCCTTTGAGTGTATGTGTATGTGTGTGTGTGTGTGTGTGTGTGTGTGTGTGTGCGTGTGTGTGCGTGTGTGTGCGTGCGTGTGCGTGCGTGCACGTGCTTGTGCGTGTGTGCGCGCACTGAACCAATACTGTTAAACCCAGTCCCACACTGTTTGAATACCAACTTGAGTCTTTCCACTGCCACATCTGAATCCCGTCTCTCTGTCGAGGTGGCTGGTTTTGGCTCAGGAGTGGCAGGCGGCCTGGGTCTGCCTCCAGTCAGGCCCTCTGATTGGTCCGTTTCAGCCACCGAAAACCAGCTGTCCTCGTTTGGAGGTTTCTGTGAATGGATTTGGAGCGGTGGTCCACACAGGGATGTGAGGTTTCAGGTTTATTCTTTACAGGGGGGCACATGATTGATTTTCCTGCTCGATGCCACGTTCAGATGCTTTTTAAATCTTTGTTTTTCCTTCACATCCCAGTAGTTCAGACCAAGCGCTGCTCCCTAGTGACTTCTCTTTAAAGACTGTTGCTCTAGTCACACACACTGACACCAGGCCTGGCCAAAACAGGACTGAGACACATTTTCAACAGAGTTGGAAATTCACTAGTTTCTATATGAAGTTCAGCTCTGGTTGCTCAGTTTGAAATACTTGAAAAGATGAAGAGGTGCTTGATTTGTTTCCATTCCTGAGGCCAGTTCAAGTGTCTGAGATAAATCAAGCGCTGCAAGTGGTTCCGATATCTCAAAGTACATTCAAACACACACTGTGGCCAGGTCTTAACATTTGCTAATACAGCCAGCCCAGCAGATGAAGAGAGAGAGAACTGGGACTGAGTCGGGGGGAGGCCCCCCCACCCCCACCCCCACCCTCCAAGTAACAGGGCCCTGTTTTCCTCTCTAATGCTGAGACAGCAATAACCAAGGCAGCTTTTGAATGTTCCAACATTACTCTCCCAACACACACACACACACATACACACACACACACACACACACACACACTCTATATTAATAACCACAAGTGTCGTATGAATAGAAAAACAAAACTAAAACTGTAAATGATGACAAATAAGTACTGCAATCAATTTTGTCTCACTCTGTTCCTGTTGATGCACTGGTGTTAAAGAGTTTAAATAATCAGGTACCTTTATTACTTAGCTACTTTTCTTGAAAAATGGACTTTTTGTTACTTTTAGCCAGCAAGCTGAAGAGCATTACCTCAAAATTCTTATCTAGCCTTGAAGTTTACAGACATACCATGTAAATGTTTTTTTCCTCTTTTTTTGGTGTGTGTCTTTTTTTTGTTTTTTTTTTTTCGGAGACATCATGTATGATGAATTGTAGCTATGATGCTTTTAATAAAAGTGAATCATGATATTCGCCTAGGAAACCAAACCTCAGCCTGCATCTCATTATTTGATTGACTCTGACTCTGCTCAGAGGAGAAACAGCTTCTGATGACTCAACTAAAAACACACAGCAGACACACTGCTGCTTTAAAACTGGTCCTGGACTGGTGCGTAGCTTGGTGGTCTGATGTGTTCCAGACTGGGACATCCAGGGAGTTTGGTCAGTTCTTCATGAAGATTTCTAATTATTGTTGAAGAAGTGGTTCAACTCTGGAGGGAGGTGTGTGTCTAATGAGTGTTTCTCACTGAGGCCTGACAGACATTTGCAGGGACAGTTTTTTTTTTTTTTTTTGAAGGAAATGAATCCTACATGAGGTTTCCCTGATTGTGTGGCAGCAGTCATGATGGACCCTCTCCTTGGTTGGATGTTATCTCCACTGACTGTCAAACAGTGTGACAACATGAAACCAATGACAGCACTGTCACTTTGACCATTTGCACCTGTGGATGATACTCACAGGACAGGTGTGGTTGTGTGTGTCTGGGGGGGACAGTCCATGTGAATCAGAATTTGTAACTATCAGATAAAACAAAGAGCACAGGTGCTCACAAGTGAATGAGTATGTGCTGCTCCATGTTGTCATGACTGCATCACATCATTTCTGCTGAATTGTCAGCTGCACATTCAACCTGCCAACCTCCTGTTCTACCACATCCCAAAGCTGTTCTACTGGATTCAGATCTGGAGACTGCAGAGGTCACTGAAGTTCACTGAACTCACTGTCATGTTGATGAAACCAGTTTGAGACTTTAGCTTTGTGACATGGAGCATTATCCTGCTGGAAGTATCCATTAGAAGATGGTGAACTGTGGCCATGAAGGGATGAACATGGTCAGCAACAATACTCAGAGAGACTGTAACATTCAGACCATGACTGATGGTATTAAGGGCCCAAAGTGAGTCAAGGAAACATTCCCCACACCATTACACCACCACCAGCAGCAGCCTGGACTGTTGACATAAAGCAGGTTGGCTCCATAGATTCAGATCCTGACCATCTGCTGCCTCAGCAGAAATCCAGATCTGTCTGAGGGTATGTGTTTCCAGTTTCCTCTGACAGTCACGTGACAACTGTCAGCTGCAACAGCTGGTGTCTAAGGTCCACAAGTCCAGTTTACATGTATCACCTGCTACTGACAGAACGTATCTGATTAAAGTATCTCTAACTAATATTATGTTTGCTATGTGAACATCACAGTCAGACGACTCAGCAGCACCCTCAGGACCATGTGAAAAGATTTTTGCTCAGCACTGTGGAGCAAATCTGTTCTCACATTAAAACCTTCACTAAGAATCAAGATAAACTTTTCCACAATCACAAAATGTCCCACATTCACAAACACATCCCCCAAATCCTCCTGTGTGTCTGACTGTACAACACACTGCCAGGTTGTTTCCTTGACTGTTCTTTCCACGTGCACTGATCTCATTAAGTGGAGCACTAATGAATTATCATATATCCTAAACACCATCCTTATTTTAACATCATAGTCTGACCTGGATCTGCAGGAATAAGCAGGTGTACCTAATAAAGTACTCAGTGAGTCTATGTTAATGCAGTCTGAAAGGCATGTCAGTGACCCCTAGAGGCCTTAATGGTCATTACATATAAGTGGACCCACGTGAAATGAGGCAAGTATGAATAAAGCAAAGTCTGTGTGGATGTTCAATAACAGAGAGTCAGCATGAAGACGGAAAACACTGAAAACTGAACTAACACTGCAGGTCACATGGAGGTGAAATAAGAAAACAGGAAACTGCCTCTCTCTCTCTCTCTCTCTCTCTCTCTCTCTCTCTGTGTGTGTGTGTGTGTGTGTGCACCACTCCAACCAACTGTCAAAAATGGCCTCTCTCCCACTGGAGCTGCTGACAAAACACAAACTGACAGCCAGACCCCACTGTGTGTGTGTGTGTGTGTGTGTGTGTGTGTGTGTGTCAGGGGGAAGGCAGCAGGACAATATGTGTGAGATTTTGGCTGTTCTTTTCTTGTACCTCAGAATGACCAGCTTAAATCTAAACTCATATTCACTGCAGTCAAAGCCATGGTGGACTGTGTGTGTGTGTGTGTGTGTGTGTGTGTGTGTGTGTTTGTAGTCAACGTGGATGTTGTCAGGACCAACAGACTGTGTTAGTTTTCAGCTTTATATTTACAGTAAGATCTGTCCAGACTAACTGGACTAACTAGTTGGAAACATTCTGACACCAACAGTGCAAAGACTGAGGTCTTTACACACTAACTAAGCTGGTCCATCTTGGTGTTTGACAGCAGGACTATCTATTAACTGTACTAACAGGACTAAGTGGACTAACAGTAGTTAAAACAGGAGAGACAGTGCATGACTTGGTGCTGGACACAGTCCACTGTCCTGTGTTGACATTGGTTGGTTCACGTCACATGGTCTTCCTTAACATTGTCCTCAACGGAAATTGTTGTGTTGACCACATGAGCTGTGTCTGAAATCCCTCCCACACAGGTAAGCCTCCCACCTGCACACCGTGTCTGTGTACTGTTACATCACCATAGTTGAATCAGTGTTGGTGGAGTGACGACATCACGTTCACGAGAACACGTGAACCACCCGCTGTTTCTGAGCACATCCCAGCTGAAAACACGAGCTGAGGAGATTCACCTGAAGGCAGCGCAGTAACAAACACGCAAGTTAACCTCTGAAACTGTGCAGCCTGCTCAGCGATGGTCTGACCTGTTTACACTCAGCAGTGTTAACGCTGTGACCAGGTGACTGCGCCCATACTGCATCTTTAAAAAGTCACTGGCTGCCTGGACTCAATCGAAATCAATGGAATGTCCTCACATGAATAGTAATAAAAACAAGTGAGTGTGTGAGTGAGGGTGTTTTTACTGTAGCAGACAGCACAGAGAGGAGGAGTGTGTGTGTGACAGACGTCTGGCCTAATCGCCTCGCTGGAGGAAGTGGGACGTGAAATCCACCAGCCGCCCTGTACCACACACACACACACACACACACACACACACACACACACACACACACACACACACACACTGAACCACAGACCCAGCATGTAGTCTTGTCTTCTAGTCTCATTTCTCCTTCCAGGAATTAAGAAAAGAAAAAAATCTGTCTTATTTACCAGGTTTCTGTCTGTGTATTGAAGGTCACTGCTACAAGATCAGAAATCCCATAAAAAAAAACATAAAGACAATAATAATAATAATAATAATAAAATGATCATTTATACATCACACATTCATGAAATAGGTCATTTCATAGAAGACATTTGAGGCTGTAATTAAATAACTGCACTGATTTAAAGCAGGGATTCAGTTCATCACTTTATATCAGTGTGAACTGTGAACACACTCCACACAGTCTGATGTAGTTTATTATATCTGCAGAATAAACATCCATGTTCCACTGTGGCAGCCTGGGACACTGTATGCAGACTGTATACAACATGCTGGTGATAACCAACACCTTCAGGTCAGAAGAATCCACATTAAAGGAGCATTCCGCTGATTTTACACTGACTTTGGTTTACTCGTGTGGAGGAGCAGCTCTCAGCCTGTCAGCGTGTCAACAGTTGTACGACGTCTTCAGAGTTTGGAAAAATGACCCTCATGATGTCATCAGGGTTATCGAGGATTGGGCTTAAGATTCTGTTTGTAATGATGTGTAATGACGACAGGACGGGTGGAGCGCGACAGACGTGGGCATTTAGGAGGTAGATGGAGATGAAGCTGTTTTATGGACACTGTAGAGTGGCCTGTATCAGTGGCCTCTGCTGCTTCTATTTCTTTTTTACAGTAATGTGTCTCTGGTGAGTCCCCAAAGCTTCCAGAAGTGCAGCACTAATATTACTAAGTATAGAGTGTGTGATGTATCTGAGTCCTCTGTGTCATAGACCTCCACTGACCAGACGCACACACACACACACACACACACTGTATGTTACTGTTATTTTGATTCCTACATACACTAACCTTGTGCTATAATAGGAGTGCACCAAATGTGTATTCATCCACTGCTGAAAATAGTCCCCAACACATGGTCAGAAACATGACATATAAAAAATAATGTCTATCTATATCTATATCTATCACTTTTAAAGACCTTTAATTTAAATGATTGAAGATTCTTTTTTCTTTTTTTCATTGTATGATAAGAAGATGTTATTCCTCCCTGCTACAGTGTTTCTATCATATATATTTGCAAGATGAACATTAGCTATACAGCTAACTCTGGCCCAACGGCTGTGTTGTGGATGGTCATATTAAACAGTAAAATAGAGAAGAAAAGTTTGTTTAGTCTGTTTGGTGACTAAGAACCTGATGGTCAGTCTGACTGAGCTCCAGAGGTCCTGTGTGGAGATGGAGAAACGTCCAGAAGAACAACCATCATTGTAACACTCCTCTGATCTGGGCTCTATGGCAGAGAGTCCAGACGAAGCTTCCCCTCAGTGACAGTTTTGGGACAGGGGACAGGGACAGGGAGAGCGGTCAGGGTGGAGGGAAAGCTGGACGGAGCAAAGTACAGAGAGATCCTTAATGAAAACCTGGTCCATCTGTGGACAGAGCTGAAACTGGCCGTCCACCGACGGTCCCCGTCCAACCTGACAGAGCCTGAGAGGATCTGCAGAGAGGAGATCCAGGTGTGGCAGAGTTCATCACATCATAACCAAGAAGACTGGAGGAAGACTGTGATCACTGCCAAAGCTGCTTCAACTGAGAACTGAGTCAAGACTCTGGATACTTCTGTCAGTGTGATGTCTCAGTGTCTCCCCTGTCTTTTAAAACGAAGCTAAACTTTCCTTCTAAAGGACAGTTTGAAGGTGTAAACCTGGGTCTGACTGATGTTTCTAATCTCATGTTACTGTAAACACACTGAAAAAGTGGAAAACAGCAAATTGTTATTGTGGAGATACAACATTATATGTGGCAACTACAAATAACGTAAAGGCAAGAGTAGAATCAATAAGCTTCAGCAGACACACTGGAAGCTCTGTTGACATCCTCCTCTTCCTCACCATTTCATGTCTGTTGCTGTGTGTGTGTGTGTGAGTGTGTGTGTGTGTGTGTGTCTCCTGTCCAGATGAATCTCTCTCCACTCGGCTGGACGTGTCACTTCCTGCTCTCTGCGGTTGTCATGGAGAGGCCAGGGCTCCAGCGATAAAGAGCCATCTGCCGTTGGCATGACCACCTACAGCCGGCCACCGTCACGGCAACTGTGATTGATAGCCCCCAGAGAGTGACACACACACACCAGAGAGAGAGAGAGAGAGAGAGAG
>NW_026117580.1:0-22516 GCF_001640805.2 Lates calcarifer
GCAAGCTCATTCGTGAATAAGCGGTTTTCCCAGCGTTTTGAGGCTTATTCAGCTCAGAATGGCTTAATACTGCTATATCTGACCAGGACAAGACAAACTAAGCACTCAGCCACACGGACATGAAAGTTTTAATTTCTATTATAATAAACAACATTATGGTTGAAACCATAATTTCCTGTCGGAGAGCCTTTCCTCTTTTGCACTGTATGCAATCTTGTGAATAAGCGGTTTTCCCAGCGTTTTGAGGCTTATTCAGCTCAGAATGGCTTAATACTGCTATATCTGACCAGGACAAGACAAACTAAGCACTCAGCCACACGGACATGAAAGTTTTAATTTCTATTATAATAAACAAACATTATGGTTGAAACCATAATTTCCTGTCCGGAGAGCCTTTCCCTCTTTTGTGCACTGTATGCAAGCTCATTCGGTGAATAAGCGGTTTTCCCAGCGTTTTGAGGCTTATTCAGCTCAGAATGGCTTAATACTGCTATATCTGACCAGGACAAGACAAACTAAGCACTCAGCCACACGGACATGAAAGTTGTTTACTTTACAATATTAGTAAACAAACATTATGGTTGAAACCATAATTTCCTGTCGGAGAGCCTTTCCCTCTTTTGTGCACTGTATGCAATCTGAGAGTGTGAATAAGCGGTTTTCCCAGCGTTTTGAGGCTTATTCAGCTCAGAATGGCTTAATACTGCTATATCTGACCAGGACAAGACAAACTAAGCACTCAGCCACACGGACATGAAAGTTTTAATTTCTATTATTAGTAAACAAACATTATGGTTGAAACCATAATTTCCTGTCGGAGAGCCTTTCCCTCTTTTGTGCACTGTATGCAATCTGATGTGAATAAGCGGTTTCCAGCGTTTTGAGGCTTATTCAGCTCAGAATGGCTTAATACTGCTATATCTGACCAGGACAAGACAAACTAAGCACTCAGCCACACGGACATGAAAGTTGTTTACTTTCAATATATAAACAAACATTATGGTTGAAACCATAATTTCCTGTCGGGAGAGCCTTTCCTCTTTTGTGCACTGTATGCAATCTCAGAGTGTGAATAAGCGGTTTTCCCAGCGTTTTGAGGCTTATTCAGCTCAGAATGGCTTAATACTGCTATATCTGACCAGGACAAGACAAACTAAGCACTCAGCCACACGGACATGAAAGTTTCCTAATTTCTATTATAATAAACAAACATTATGGTTGAAACCATAATTTCCTGTCGGAGAGCCTTTCCCTCTTTTGTGCACTGTATGCAAGTGTGAATAAGCGGTTTTCCCAGCGTTTTGAGGCTTATTCAGCTCAGAATGGCTTAATACTGCTATATCTGACCAGGACAAGACAAACTAAGCACTCAGCCACACGGACATGAAAGTTGTTTACTTTACAATATTAGTAAACAAACATTATGGTTGAAACCATAATTTCCTGTCGGAGAGCCTTTCCCTCTTTTGTGCACTGTATGCAATCTGAGAGTGTGAATAAGCGGTTTTCCCAGCGTTTTGAGGCTTATTCAGCTCAGAATGGCTTAATACTGCTATATCTGACCAGGACAAGACAAACTAAGCACTCAGCCACACGGACATGAAAGTTTTTACTTTCAATATTAGTAAACAAACATTATGGTTGAAACCATAATTTCCTGTCGGGAGAGCCTTTCCTCTTTTGTGCACTGTATGCAAGCTCATGTGAATAAGCGGTTTTCCCAGCGTTTTGAGGCTTATTCAGCTCAGAATGGCTTAATACTGCTATATCTGACCAGGACAAGACAAACTAAGCACTCAGCCACACGGACATGAAAGTTTTACTTTCTATTATAATAAACAAACATTATGGTTGAAACCATAATTTCCTGTCGGAGAGCCTTTCCCTCTTTTGTGCACTGTATGCAATCTGAGAGTGTGAATAAGCGGTTTTCCCAGCGTTTTGAGGCTTATTCAGCTCAGAATGGCTTAATACTGCTATATCTGACCAGGACAAGACAAACTAAGCACTCAGCCACACGGACATGAAAGTTTCTTTATATTAGTAAACAAACATTATGGTTGAAACCATAATTTCCTGTCGGAGAGCCTTTCCCTCTTTTGTGCACTGTATGCAAGCTGAGAGTGTGAATAAGCGGTTTTCCCAGCGTTTTGAGGCTTATTCAGCTCAGAATGGCTTAATACTGCTATATCTGACCAGGACAAGACAAACTAAGCACTCAGCCACACGGACATGAAAGTTTCCTAATTTCTATTATAATAAACAAACATTATGGTTGAAACCATAATTTCCTGTCGGAGAGCCTTTCCCTCTTTTGTGCACTGTATGCAAGCTCATTCGGTGAATAAGCGGTTTTCCCAGCGTTTTGAGGCTTATTCAGCTCAGAATGGCTTAATACTGCTATATCTGACCAGGACAAGACAAACTAAGCACTCAGCCACACGGACATGAAAGTTTTTACTTTACAATATTAGTAAACAAACATTATGGTTGAAACCATAATTTCCTGTCGGAGAGCCTTTCCCTCTTTTGTGCACTGTATGCAATCTGAGAGTGTGAATAAGCGGTTTTCCCAGCGTTTTGAGGCTTATTCAGCTCAGAATGGCTTAATACTGCTATATCTGACCAGGACAAGACAAACTAAGCACTCAGCCACACGGACATGAAAGTTTTTACTTTCAATATAGTAAACAAACATTATGGTTGAAACCATAATTTCCTGTCGGAGAGCCTTTCCCTCTTTTGTGCACTGTATGCAATCTGAGAGTGTGAATAAGCGGTTTTCCCAGCGTTTTGAGGCTTATTCAGCTCAGAATGGCTTAATACTGCTATATCTGACCAGGACAAGACAAACTAAGCACTCAGCCACACGGACATGAAAGTTGTTTCTATTATAATAAACAAACATTATGGTTGAAACCATAATTTCCTGTCGGAGAGCCTTTCCCTCTTTTGTGCACTGTATGCAAGCTCAGTGTGAATAAGCGGTTTTCCCAGCGTTTTGAGGCTTATTCAGCTCAGAATGGCTTAATACTGCTATATCTGACCAGGACAAGACAAACTAAGCACTCAGCCACACGGACATGAAAGTTGTTTACTTTACAATATTAGTAAACAAACATTATGGTTGAAACCATAATTTCCTGTCGGAGAGCCTTTCCCTCTTTTGTGCACTGTATGCAATCTGAGAGTGTGAATAAGCGGTTTTCCCAGCGTTTTGAGGCTTATTCAGCTCAGAATGGCTTAATACTGCTATATCTGACCAGGACAAGACAAACTAAGCACTCAGCCACACGGACATGAAAGTTTTTAATTTCTATTATAATAAACAAACATTATGGTTGAAACCATAATTTCCTGTCGGAGAGCCTTTCCCTCTTTTGTGCACTGTATGCAATCTGAGAGTGTGAATAAGCGGTTTTCCCAGCGTTTTGAGGCTTATTCAGCTCAGAATGGCTTAATACTGCTATATCTGACCAGGACAAGACAAACTAAGCACTCAGCCACACGGACATGAAAGTTGTTTACTTTCAATATTAGTAAACAAACATTATGGTTGAAACCATAATTTCCTGTCGGAGAGCCTTTCCCTCTTTTGTGCACTGTATGCAATCTGAGAGTGTGAATAAGCGGTTTTCCCAGCGTTTTGAGGCTTATTCAGCTCAGAATGGCTTAATACTGCTATATCTGACCAGGACAAGACAAACTAAGCACTCAGCCACACGGACATGAAAGTTTTTAATTTCAATATTAAACAAACATTATGGTTGAAACCATAATTTCCTGTCGGGAGCCTTTCCCTCTTTTGTGCACTGTATGCAATCTGAGTGTGAATAAGCGGTTTTCCAGCGTTTTGAGGCTTATTCAGCTCAGAATGGCTTAATACTGCTATATCTGACCAGGACAAGACAAACTAAGCACTCAGCCACACGGACATGAAAGTTTTTACTTTACAATATTAGTAAACAAACATTATGGTTGAAACCATAATTTCCTGTCGGAGAGCCTTTCCCTCTTTTGTGCACTGTATGCAATCTTGTGAATAAGCGGTTTTCCCAGCGTTTTGAGGCTTATTCAGCTCAGAATGGCTTAATACTGCTATATCTGACCAGGACAAGACAAACTAAGCACTCAGCCACACGGACATGAAAGTTGTTTACTTTACTATTAGTAAACAAACATTATGGTTGAAACCATAATTTCCTGTCGGAGAGCCTTTCCCTCTTTTGTGCACTGTATGCAATCTGAGAGTGTGAATAAGCGGTTTTCCCAGCGTTTTGAGGCTTATTCAGCTCAGAATGGCTTAATACTGCTATATCTGACCAGGACAAGACAAACTAAGCACTCAGCCACACGGACATGAAAGTTTCCTAATTTCTATTATAATAAACAAACATTATGGTTGAAACCATAATTTCCTGTCCGGAGAGCCTTTCCCTCTTTTGTGCACTGTATGCAAGCTCATTCGGTGAATAAGCGGTTTTCCGAGCGTTTTGAGGCTTATTCAGCTCAGAATGGCTTAATACTGCTATATCTGACCAGGACAAGACAAACTAAGCACTCAGCCACACGGACATGAAAGTTGTTTACTTTACAATATTAGTAAACAAACATTATGGTTGAAACCATAATTTCCTGTCGGAGAGCCTTTCCCTCTTTTGTGCACTGTATGCAATCTGAGAGTGTGAATAAGCGGTTTTCCCAGCGTTTTGAGGCTTATTCAGCTCAGAATGGCTTAATACTGCTATATCTGACCAGGACAAGACAAACTAAGCACTCAGCCACACGGACATGAAAGTTTTTAATTTCTATTATAAACAAACATTATGGTTGAAACCATAATTTCCTGTCGGAGAGCCTTTCCCTCTTTTGTGCACTGTATGCAATCTGAGAGTGTGAATAAGCGGTTTTCCCAGCGTTTTGAGGCTTATTCAGCTCAGAATGGCTTAATACTGCTATATCTGACCAGGACAAGACAAACTAAGCACTCAGCCACACGGACATGAAAGTTTTACTTTCAATTTAGTAAACAAACATTATGGTTGAAACCATAATTTCCTGTCGGAGAGCCTTTCCCTCTTTTGTGCACTGTATGCAATCTTGTGAATAAGCGGTTTTCCCAGCGTTTTGAGGCTTATTCAGCTCAGAATGGCTTAATACTGCTATATCTGACCAGGACAAGACAAACTAAGCACTCAGCCACACGGACATGAAAGTTGTTTACTTTCAATATTATAAACAAACATTATGGTTGAAACCATAATTTCCTGTCGGAGAGCCTTTCCCTCTTTTGTGCACTGTATGCAATGTGTGAATAAGCGGTTTTGCGTTTTGAGGCTTATTCAGCTCAGAATGGCTTAATACTGCTATATCTGACCAGGACAAGACAAACTAAGACTCAGCCACACGGACATGAAAGCTCAAACATTATGGTTGAAACCATAATTTCCTGTCGGAGAGCCTTTCACTGTATGCAGGCGGTTAGCGTTCTTATTCAGCTCAGAATGGCTTAATACTGCTATATCTGACCAGGACAAGACAAACTAAGCACTCAGCCACACGGACATGAAAGTTGTTTACTTTACAATATTAGTAAACAAACATTATGGTTGAAACCATAATTTCCTGTCGGAGAGCCTTTCCCTCTTTTGTGCACTGTATGCAATCTTGTGAATAAGCGGTTTTCCCAGCGTTTTGAGGCTTATTCAGCTCAGAATGGCTTAATACTGCTATATCTGACCAGGACAAGACAAACTAAGCACTCAGCCACACGGACATGAAAGTTTTTCTTTACAATATTAAACAAACATTATGGTTGAAACCATAATTTCCTGTCGGGAGAGCCTTTCCCTCTTTTGTGCACTGTATGCAATCTGAGAGTGTGAATAAGCGGTTTTCCCAGCGTTTTGAGGCTTATTCAGCTCAGAATGGCTTAATACTGCTATATCTGACCAGGACAAGACAAACTAAGCACTCAGCCACACGGACATGAAAGTTGTTTACTTTACAATATTAGTAAACAAACATTATGGTTGAAACCATAATTTCCTGTCGGGAGAGCCTTTCCCTCTTTTGTGCACTGTATGCAATCTGAGAGTGTGAATAAGCGGTTTTCCAGCGTTTTGAGGCTTATTCAGCTCAGAATGGCTTAATACTGCTATATCTGACCAGGACAAGACAAACTAAGCACTCAGCCACACGGACATGAAAGTTTTTAATTTTATTATAACAAACATTATGGTTGAAACCATAATTTCCTGTCGGAGAGCCTTTCCCTCTTTTGTGCACTGTATGCAAGCTCATGTGAATAAGCGGTTTTCCCAGCGTTTTGAGGCTTATTCAGCTCAGAATGGCTTAATACTGCTATATCTGACCAGGACAAGACAAACTAAGCACTCAGCCACACGGACATGAAAGTTTTTTTACAATATAGTAAACAAACATTATGGTTGAAACCATAATTTCCTGTCGGAGAGCCTTTCCCTCTTTTGTGCACTGTATGCAATCTGGTGAATAAGCGGTTTTCCCAGCGTTTTGAGGCTTATTCAGCTCAGAATGGCTTAATACTGCTATATCTGACCAGGACAAGACAAACTAAGCACTCAGCCACACGGACATGAAAGTTTTACTTTACAATATTAGTAAACAAACATTATGGTTGAAACCATAATTTCCTGTCGGAGAGCCTTTCCCTCTTTTGTGCACTGTATGCAATCTGAGAGTGTGAATAAGCGGTTTTCCCAGCGTTTTGAGGCTTATTCAGCTCAGAATGGCTTAATACTGCTATATCTGACCAGGACAAGACAAACTAAGCACTCAGCCACACGGACATGAAAGTTTTAATTTCTATTATAATAAACAAACATTATGGTTGAAACCATAATTTCCTGTCGGAGAGCCTTTCCCTCTTTTGTGCACTGTATGCAATCTGAGAGTGTGAATAAGCGGTTTTCCAGCGTTTTGAGGCTTATTCAGCTCAGAATGGCTTAATACTGCTATATCTGACCAGGACAAGACAAACTAAGCACTCAGCCACACGGACATGAAAGTTTTACTTTAGTAAACAAACATTATGGTTGAAACCATAATTTCCTGTCGGAGAGCCTTTCCCTCTTTTGTGCACTGTATGCGTTGAATAAGCGGTTTTCCCAGCGTTTTGAGGCTTATTCAGCTCAGAATGGCTTAATACTGCTATATCTGACCAGGACAAGACAAACTAAGCACTCAGCCACACGGACATGAAAGTTTTAATTTCAATATTAAAACAAACATTATGGTTGAAACCATAATTTCCTGTCGGAGAGCCTTTCCCTCTTTTGTGCACTGTATGCAAGCTCAGGTGAATAAGCGGTTTTCCAGCGTTTTGAGGCTTATTCAGCTCAGAATGGCTTAATACTGCTATATCTGACCAGGACAAGACAAACTAAGCACTCAGCCACACGGACATGAAAGTTGTTTACTTTACAATATTATAAACAAACATTATGGTTGAAACCATAATTTCCTGTCGGAGAGCCTTTCCCTCTTTTGTGCACTGTATGCAATCTGAGAGTGTGAATAAGCGGTTTTCCCAGCGTTTTGAGGCTTATTCAGCTCAGAATGGCTTAATACTGCTATATCTGACCAGGACAAGACAAACTAAGCACTCAGCCACACGGACATGAAAGTTGTTTACTTTATATTAGTAAACAAACATTATGGTTGAAACCATAATTTCCTGTCGGAGAGCCTTTCCCTCTTTTGTGCACTGTATGCAATCTGAGTGTGAATAAGCGGTTTTCCCAGCGTTTTGAGGCTTATTCAGCTCAGAATGGCTTAATACTGCTATATCTGACCAGGACAAGACAAACTAAGCACTCAGCCACACGGACATGAAAGTTGTTTCTTTATAATAAACAAACATTATGGTTGAAACCATAATTTCCTGTCGGAGAGCCTTTCCCTCTTTTGTGCACTGTATGCAATCTTGTGAATAAGCGGTTTTCCCAGCGTTTTGAGGCTTATTCAGCTCAGAATGGCTTAATACTGCTATATCTGACCAGGACAAGACAAACTAAGCACTCAGCCACACGGACATGAAAGTTCCTAATTTCTTTATAAACAAACATTATGGTTGAAACCATAATTTCCTGTCGGAGAGCCTTTCCCTCTTTTGTGCACTGTATGCAATCTGAGAGTGTGAATAAGCGGTTTTCCCAGCGTTTTGAGGCTTATTCAGCTCAGAATGGCTTAATACTGCTATATCTGACCAGGACAAGACAAACTAAGCACTCAGCCACACGGACATGAAAGTTTTTACAATATTAGTAAACAAACATTATGGTTGAAACCATAATTTCCTGTCGGAGAGCCTTTCCCTCTTTTGTGCACTGTATGCAATCTGAGAGTGTGAATAAGCGGTTTTCCCAGCGTTTTGAGGCTTATTCAGCTCAGAATGGCTTAATACTGCTATATCTGACCAGGACAAGACAAACTAAGCACTCAGCCACACGGACATGAAAGTTTTTATTTATTTATAAACAAACATTATGGTTGAAACCATAATTTCCTGTCGGAGAGCCTTTCCCTCTTTTGTGCACTGTATGCAATCTGATGTGAATAAGCGGTTTTCCCAGCGTTTTGAGGCTTATTCAGCTCAGAATGGCTTAATACTGCTATATCTGACCAGGACAAGACAAACTAAGCACTCAGCCACACGGACATGAAAGTTTTTACTTTCAATATTAGTAAACAAACATTATGGTTGAAACCATAATTTCCTGTCGGAGAGCCTTTCCCTCTTTTGTGCACTGTATGCAATCTTGTGAATAAGCGGTTTTCCCAGCGTTTTGAGGCTTATTCAGCTCAGAATGGCTTAATACTGCTATATCTGACCAGGACAAGACAAACTAAGCACTCAGCCACACGGACATGAAAGTTTTTACTTTACAATATTAGTAAACAAACATTATGGTTGAAACCATAATTTCCTGTCGGAGAGCCTTTCCCTCTTTTGTGCACTGTATGCAATCTCAGAGTGAATAAGCGGTTTTCCCAGCGTTTTGAGGCTTATTCAGCTCAGAATGGCTTAATACTGCTATATCTGACCAGGACAAGACAAACTAAGCACTCAGCCACACGGACATGAAAGTTTTACTTTACAATATTAGTAAACAAACATTATGGTTGAAACCATAATTTCCTGTCGGAGAGCCTTTCCCTCTTTTGTGCACTGTATGCAATCTGAGAGTGTGAATAAGCGGTTTTCCCAGCGTTTTGAGGCTTATTCAGCTCAGAATGGCTTAATACTGCTATATCTGACCAGGACAAGACAAACTAAGCACTCAGCCACACGGACATGAAAGTTTTAATTTATTATAATAAACAAACATTATGGTTGAAACCATAATTTCCTGTCGGAGAGCCTTTCCCTCTTTTGTGCACTGTATGCAATCGTGAATAAGCGGTTTTCCAGCGTTTTGAGGCTTATTCAGCTCAGAATGGCTTAATACTGCTATATCTGACCAGGACAAGACAAACTAAGCACTCAGCCACACGGACATGAAAGTTGTTTACTTTACAATATTAGTAAACAAACATTATGGTTGAAACCATAATTTCCTGTCGGAGAGCCTTTCCCTCTTTTGTGCACTGTATGCAATCTGAGAGTGTGAATAAGCGGTTTTCCAGCGTTTTGAGGCTTATTCAGCTCAGAATGGCTTAATACTGCTATATCTGACCAGGACAAGACAAACTAAGCACTCAGCCACACGGACATGAAAGTTTTTATTTACAATATTAGTAAACAAACATTATGGTTGAAACCATAATTTCCTGTCGGGAGAGCCTTTCCCTCTTTTGTGCACTGTATGCAATCTGAGAGTGTGAATAAGCGGTTTTCCCAGCGTTTTGAGGCTTATTCAGCTCAGAATGGCTTAATACTGCTATATCTGACCAGGACAAGACAAACTAAGCACTCAGCCACACGGACATGAAAGTTTCCTAATTTCAATTATAATAAACAAACATTATGGTTGAAACCATAATTTCCTGTCGGAGAGCCTTTCCCTCTTTTGTGCACTGTATGCAATCTTGTGAATAAGCGGTTTTCCCAGCGTTTTGAGGCTTATTCAGCTCAGAATGGCTTAATACTGCTATATCTGACCAGGACAAGACAAACTAAGCACTCAGCCACACGGACATGAAAGTTGTTTACTTTACAATATTAGTAAACAAACATTATGGTTGAAACCATAATTTCCTGTCGGAGAGCCTTTCCCTCTTTTGTGCACTGTATGCAATCTGAGAGTGTGAATAAGCGGTTTTCCCAGCGTTTTGAGGCTTATTCAGCTCAGAATGGCTTAATACTGCTATATCTGACCAGGACAAGACAAACTAAGCACTCAGCCACACGGACATGAAAGTTTTACTTTTATATAAACAAACATTATGGTTGAAACCATAATTTCCTGTCGGAGAGCCTTTCCCTCTTTTGTGCACTGTATGCAAGCTCAGTGTGAATAAGCGGTTTTCCCAGCGTTTTGAGGCTTATTCAGCTCAGAATGGCTTAATACTGCTATATCTGACCAGGACAAGACAAACTAAGCACTCAGCCACACGGACATGAAAGTTTTACTTTACAATATTAGTAAACAAACATTATGGTTGAAACCATAATTTCCTGTCGGAGAGCCTTTCCCTCTTTTGTGCACTGTATGCAATCTGAGAGTGTGAATAAGCGGTTTTCCCAGCGTTTTGAGGCTTATTCAGCTCAGAATGGCTTAATACTGCTATATCTGACCAGGACAAGACAAACTAAGCACTCAGCCACACGGACATGAAAGTTTTTACTTTACATTATAGTAAACAAACATTATGGTTGAAACCATAATTTCCTGTCGGAGAGCCTTTCCCTCTTTTGTGCACTGTATGCAAGCTCATTCGTGAATAAGCGGTTTTCCCAGCGTTTTGAGGCTTATTCAGCTCAGAATGGCTTAATACTGCTATATCTGACCAGGACAAGACAAACTAAGCACTCAGCCACACGGACATGAAAGTTGTTTACTTTACAATATTAGTAAACAAACATTATGGTTGAAACCATAATTTCCTGTCGGAGAGCCTTTCCCTCTTTTGTGCACTGTATGCAATCTTGTGAATAAGCGGTTTTCCCAGCGTTTTGAGGCTTATTCAGCTCAGAATGGCTTAATACTGCTATATCTGACCAGGACAAGACAAACTAAGCACTCAGCCACACGGACATGAAAGTTGTTTACTTTACAATATTAGTAAACAAACATTATGGTTGAAACCATAATTTCCTGTCGGAGAGCCTTTCCCTCTTTTGTGCACTGTATGCAATCTGATGTGAATAAGCGGTTTTCCCAGCGTTTTGAGGCTTATTCAGCTCAGAATGGCTTAATACTGCTATATCTGACCAGGACAAGACAAACTAAGCACTCAGCCACACGGACATGAAAGTTTTTAATTTACTATTATAATAAACAAACATTATGGTTGAAACCATAATTTCCTGTCGGAGAGCCTTTCCCTCTTTTGTGCACTGTATGCAATGAGAGTGTGAATAAGCGGTTTTCCCAGCGTTTTGAGGCTTATTCAGCTCAGAATGGCTTAATACTGCTATATCTGACCAGGACAAGACAAACTAAGCACTCAGCCACACGGACATGAAAGTTGTTTACTGTAAACAAACATTATGGTTGAAACCATAATTTCCTGTCGGAGAGCCTTTCCCTCTTTTGTGCACTGTATGCAATCTTGTGAATAAGCGGTTTTCCAGCGTTTTGAGGCTTATTCAGCTCAGAATGGCTTAATACTGCTATATCTGACCAGGACAAGACAAACTAAGCACTCAGCCACACGGACATGAAAGTTTTACTTTACAATATAATAAACAAACATTATGGTTGAAACCATAATTTCCTGTCGGAGAGCCTTTCCCTCTTTTGTGCACTGTATGCAATCTGTGTGAATAAGCGGTTTTCCCAGCGTTTTGAGGCTTATTCAGCTCAGAATGGCTTAATACTGCTATATCTGACCAGGACAAGACAAACTAAGCACTCAGCCACACGGACATGAAAGTTGTTTACTTTACAATATTAGTAAACAAACATTATGGTTGAAACCATAATTTCCTGTCGGAGAGCCTTTCCCTCTTTTGTGCACTGTATGCAATCTCATTCGGTGAATAAGCGGTTTTCCCAGCGTTTTGAGGCTTATTCAGCTCAGAATGGCTTAATACTGCTATATCTGACCAGGACAAGACAAACTAAGCACTCAGCCACACGGACATGAAAGTTTTTACTTTACAATATTAGTAAACAAACATTATGGTTGAAACCATAATTTCCTGTCGGAGAGCCTTTCCCTCTTTTGTGCACTGTATGCAATCTGAGAGTGTGAATAAGCGGTTTTCCCAGCGTTTTGAGGCTTATTCAGCTCAGAATGGCTTAATACTGCTATATCTGACCAGGACAAGACAAACTAAGCACTCAGCCACACGGACATGAAAGTTGTTTACTTTACAATATTAGTAAACAAACATTATGGTTGAAACCATAATTTCCTGTCGGAGAGCCTTTCCCTCTTTTGTGCACTGTATGCAATCTGAGAGTGTGAATAAGCGGTTTTCCCAGCGTTTTGAGGCTTATTCAGCTCAGAATGGCTTAATACTGCTATATCTGACCAGGACAAGACAAACTAAGCACTCAGCCACACGGACATGAAAGTTGTTTACTTTACAATATTAGTAAACAAACATTATGGTTGAAACCATAATTTCCTGTCGGAGAGCCTTTCCCTCTTTTGTGCACTGTATGCAATCTGGTGAATAAGCGGTTTTCCCAGCGTTTTGAGGCTTATTCAGCTCAGAATGGCTTAATACTGCTATATCTGACCAGGACAAGACAAACTAAGCACTCAGCCACACGGACATGAAAGTTGTTTACTTTACAATATTAGTAAACAAACATTATGGTTGAAACCATAATTTCCTGTCGGAGAGCCTTTCCCTCTTTTGTGCACTGTATGCAATCTTGTGAATAAGCGGTTTTCCCAGCGTTTTGAGGCTTATTCAGCTCAGAATGGCTTAATACTGCTATATCTGACCAGGACAAGACAAACTAAGCACTCAGCCACACGGACATGAAAGTTTTAATTTCTATTATAATAAACAAACATTATGGTTGAAACCATAATTTCCTGTCGGAGAGCCTTTCCCTCTTTTGTGCACTGTATGCAATCTCGTGTGAATAAGCGGTTTTCCCAGCGTTTTGAGGCTTATTCAGCTCAGAATGGCTTAATACTGCTATATCTGACCAGGACAAGACAAACTAAGCACTCAGCCACACGGACATGAAAGTTTACTTTCTATTATAATAAACAAACATTATGGTTGAAACCATAATTTCCTGTCGGAGAGCCTTTCCCTCTTTTGTGCACTGTATGCAATCTGAGAGTGTGAATAAGCGGTTTTCCAGCGTTTTGAGGCTTATTCAGCTCAGAATGGCTTAATACTGCTATATCTGACCAGGACAAGACAAACTAAGCACTCAGCCACACGGACATGAAAGTTGTTTACTTTACAATATTAGTAAACAAACATTATGGTTGAAACCATAATTTCCTGTCGGAGAGCCTTTCCCTCTTTTGTGCACTGTATGCAATCTGAGAGTGTGAATAAGCGGTTTTCCCAGCGTTTTGAGGCTTATTCAGCTCAGAATGGCTTAATACTGCTATATCTGACCAGGACAAGACAAACTAAGCACTCAGCCACACGGACATGAAAGTTTTTTACTATTATAATAAACAAACATTATGGTTGAAACCATAATTTCCTGTCGGAGAGCCTTTCCCTCTTTTGTGCACTGTATGCAATCTGAGAGTGTGAATAAGCGGTTTTCCCAGCGTTTTGAGGCTTATTCAGCTCAGAATGGCTTAATACTGCTATATCTGACCAGGACAAGACAAACTAAGCACTCAGCCACACGGACATGAAAGTTGTTTACTTTACAATATTAGTAAACAAACATTATGGTTGAAACCATAATTTCCTGTCGGAGAGCCTTTCCCTCTTTTGTGCACTGTATGCAATCTGAGAGTGTGAATAAGCGGTTTTCCCAGCGTTTTGAGGCTTATTCAGCTCAGAATGGCTTAATACTGCTATATCTGACCAGGACAAGACAAACTAAGCACTCAGCCACACGGACATGAAAGTTTTTTTCAATATTAGTAAACAAACATTATGGTTGAAACCATAATTTCCTGTCGGAGAGCCTTTCCCTCTTTTGTGCACTGTATGCAATCTGTGAATAAGCGGTTTTCCCAGCGTTTTGAGGCTTATTCAGCTCAGAATGGCTTAATACTGCTATATCTGACCAGGACAAGACAAACTAAGCACTCAGCCACACGGACATGAAAGTTTTTACTTTCAATATTATAAACAAACATTATGGTTGAAACCATAATTTCCTGTCGGAGAGCCTTTCCCTCTTTTGTGCACTGTATGCAATCTGAGAGTGTGAATAAGCGGTTTTCCCAGCGTTTTGAGGCTTATTCAGCTCAGAATGGCTTAATACTGCTATATCTGACCAGGACAAGACAAACTAAGCACTCAGCCACACGGACATGAAAGTTGTTTACTTTACTATTAGTAAACAAACATTATGGTTGAAACCATAATTTCCTGTCGGAGAGCCTTTCCCTCTTTTGTGCACTGTATGCAATCTTGTGAATAAGCGGTTTTCCCAGCGTTTTGAGGCTTATTCAGCTCAGAATGGCTTAATACTGCTATATCTGACCAGGACAAGACAAACTAAGCACTCAGCCACACGGACATGAAAGTTTCCTAATTTCTATTATAGTAAACAAACATTATGGTTGAAACCATAATTTCCTGTCGGAGAGCCTTTCCCTCTTTTGTGCACTGTATGCAATCTGAGAGTGTGAATAAGCGGTTTTCCCAGCGTTTTGAGGCTTATTCAGCTCAGAATGGCTTAATACTGCTATATCTGACCAGGACAAGACAAACTAAGCACTCAGCCACACGGACATGAAAGTTGTTTACTTTACAATATTAGTAAACAAACATTATGGTTGAAACCATAATTTCCTGTCGGAGAGCCTTTCCCTCTTTTGTGCACTGTATGCAATCTGAGAGTGTGAATAAGCGGTTTTCCAGCGTTTTGAGGCTTATTCAGCTCAGAATGGCTTAATACTGCTATATCTGACCAGGACAAGACAAACTAAGCACTCAGCCACACGGACATGAAAGTTGTAAAATATTAGTAAACAAACATTATGGTTGAAACCATAATTTCCTGTCGGAGAGCCTTTCCCTCTTTTGTGCACTGTATGCAATCTGAGAGTGTGAATAAGCGGTTTTCCCAGCGTTTTGAGGCTTATTCAGCTCAGAATGGCTTAATACTGCTATATCTGACCAGGACAAGACAAACTAAGCACTCAGCCACACGGACATGAAAGTTGTTTATTTCAATATTAGTAAACAAACATTATGGTTGAAACCATAATTTCCTGTCGGAGAGCCTTTCCCTCTTTTGTGCACTGTATGCAAGCTCAGAGTGTGAATAAGCGGTTTTCCCAGCGTTTTGAGGCTTATTCAGCTCAGAATGGCTTAATACTGCTATATCTGACCAGGACAAGACAAACTAAGCACTCAGCCACACGGACATGAAAGTTGTTACTTTTATTAGTAAACAAACATTATGGTTGAAACCATAATTTCCTGTCGGAGAGCCTTTCCCTCTTTTGTGCACTGTATGCAATCTGATTGTGAATAAGCGGTTTTCCCAGCGTTTTGAGGCTTATTCAGCTCAGAATGGCTTAATACTGCTATATCTGACCAGGACAAGACAAACTAAGCACTCAGCCACACGGACATGAAAGTTTTAATTTCTATTATAATACAAACATTATGGTTGAAACCATAATTTCCTGTCGGAGAGCCTTTCCCTCTTTTGTGCACTGTATGCAAGCTCATGTGAATAAGCGGTTTTCCCAGCGTTTTGAGGCTTATTCAGCTCAGAATGGCTTAATACTGCTATATCTGACCAGGACAAGACAAACTAAGCACTCAGCCACACGGACATGAAAGTTGTTTACTTTACAATATTAGTAAACAAACATTATGGTTGAAACCATAATTTCCTGTCGGAGAGCCTTTCCCTCTTTTGTGCACTGTATGCAATCTGAGAGTGTGAATAAGCGGTTTTCCCAGCGTTTTGAGGCTTATTCAGCTCAGAATGGCTTAATACTGCTATATCTGACCAGGACAAGACAAACTAAGCACTCAGCCACACGGACATGAAAGTTTTACTTATAATAAACAAACATTATGGTTGAAACCATAATTTCCTGTCGGAGAGCCTTTCCCTCTTTTGTGCACTGTATGCAAGCTCATTCGGTGAATAAGCGGTTTTCCCAGCGTTTTGAGGCTTATTCAGCTCAGAATGGCTTAATACTGCTATATCTGACCAGGACAAGACAAACTAAGCACTCAGCCACACGGACATGAAAGTTTACTTTACAATATTAGTAAACAAACATTATGGTTGAAACCATAATTTCCTGTCGGAGAGCCTTTCCCTCTTTTGTGCACTGTATGCAATCTGTGTGAATAAGCGGTTTTCCCAGCGTTTTGAGGCTTATTCAGCTCAGAATGGCTTAATACTGCTATATCTGACCAGGACAAGACAAACTAAGCACTCAGCCACACGGACATGAAAGTTTTTACTTTATTATAATAAACAAACATTATGGTTGAAACCATAATTTCCTGTCGGAGAGCCTTTCCCTCTTTTGTGCACTGTATGCAAGCTCATTCGGTGAATAAGCGGTTTTCCAGCGTTTTGAGGCTTATTCAGCTCAGAATGGCTTAATACTGCTATATCTGACCAGGACAAGACAAACTAAGCACTCAGCCACACGGACATGAAAGTTTTTACTTTACAATATTAGTAAACAAACATTATGGTTGAAACCATAATTTCCTGTCGGAGAGCCTTTCCCTCTTTTGTGCACTGTATGCAATCTGAGAGTGTGAATAAGCGGTTTTCCAGCGTTTTGAGGCTTATTCAGCTCAGAATGGCTTAATACTGCTATATCTGACCAGGACAAGACAAACTAAGCACTCAGCCACACGGACATGAAAGTTGTTTACTTTACAATATTAGTAAACAAACATTATGGTTGAAACCATAATTTCCTGTCGGAGAGCCTTTCCCTCTTTTGTGCACTGTATGCAATCTGAGAGTGTGAATAAGCGGTTTTCCAGCGTTTTGAGGCTTATTCAGCTCAGAATGGCTTAATACTGCTATATCTGACCAGGACAAGACAAACTAAGCACTCAGCCACACGGACATGAAAGTTTTACTTTCTATTATAAACAAACATTATGGTTGAAACCATAATTTCCTGTCGGAGAGCCTTTCCCTCTTTTGTGCACTGTATGCAATCTGAGAGTGTGAATAAGCGGTTTTCCAGCGTTTTGAGGCTTATTCAGCTCAGAATGGCTTAATACTGCTATATCTGACCAGGACAAGACAAACTAAGCACTCAGCCACACGGACATGAAAGTTTTTACTTTACAATATTAGTAAACAAACATTATGGTTGAAACCATAATTTCCTGTCGGAGAGCCTTTCCCTCTTTTGTGCACTGTATGCAATCTGAGAGTGTGAATAAGCGGTTTTCCCAGCGTTTTGAGGCTTATTCAGCTCAGAATGGCTTAATACTGCTATATCTGACCAGGACAAGACAAACTAAGCACTCAGCCACACGGACATGAAAGTTTTAATTTCTATATAATAAACAAACATTATGGTTGAAACCATAATTTCCTGTCGGAGAGCCTTTCCCTCTTTTGTGCACTGTATGCAAGCTCAGTGGTGAATAAGCGGTTTTCCCAGCGTTTTGAGGCTTATTCAGCTCAGAATGGCTTAATACTGCTATATCTGACCAGGACAAGACAAACTAAGCACTCAGCCACACGGACATGAAAGTTGTTTACTTTACAATATTAGTAAACAAACATTATGGTTGAAACCATAATTTCCTGTCGGAGAGCCTTTCCCTCTTTTGTGCACTGTATGCAATCTGAGAGTGTGAATAAGCGGTTTTCCCAGCGTTTTGAGGCTTATTCAGCTCAGAATGGCTTAATACTGCTATATCTGACCAGGACAAGACAAACTAAGCACTCAGCCACACGGACATGAAAGTTTTACTTTCTATTATAATAAACAAACATTATGGTTGAAACCATAATTTCCTGTCGGAGAGCCTTTCCCTCTTTTGTGCACTGTATGCAATCTGTGAATAAGCGGTTTTCCAGCGTTTTGAGGCTTATTCAGCTCAGAATGGCTTAATACTGCTATATCTGACCAGGACAAGACAAACTAAGCACTTTTGAGGCTTATTCAGCTCAGAATGGCTTAGACCAGGACAAGACAAACTAAGCACTCAGCCACACGGACATGAAAGTTGTTTACTTTACAATATTAGTAAACAAACATTATGGTTGAAACCATAATTTCCTGTCCGGAGAGCCTTTCCTCTTTTTGTGCACTGTATGCAAGCTCATTGTGAATAAGCGGTTTTCCCAGCGTTTTGAGGCTTATTCAGCTCAGAATGGCTTAATACTGCTATATCTGACCAGGACAAGACAAACTAAGCACTCAGCCACACGGACATGAAAGTTTCCTAATTTCTATTATAATAAACAAACATTATGGTTGAAACCATAATTTCCTGTCCGGAGAGCCTTTCCCTCTTTTGTGCACTGTATGCAAGCTCAGGTGTGAATAAGCGGTTTTCCCAGCGTTTTGAGGCTTATTCAGCTCAGAATGGCTTAATACTGCTATATCTGACCAGGACAAGACAAACTAAGCACTCAGCCACACGGACATGAAAGTTGTTTACTTTACAATATTAGTAAACAAACATTATGGTTGAAACCATAATTTCCTGTCGGAGAGCCTTTCCCTCTTTTGTGCACTGTATGCAATCTGAGAGTGTGAATAAGCGGTTTTCCCAGCGTTTTGAGGCTTATTCAGCTCAGAATGGCTTAATACTGCTATCTGACCAGGACAAGACAAACTAAGCACTCAGCCACACGGACATGAAAGTTTCCTAATTTCTATTATAATAAACAAACATTATGGTTGAAACCATAATTTCCTGTCCGGAGAGCCTTTCCCTCTTTTGTGCACTGTATGCAAGCTCATTCGGTGAATAAGCGGTTTTCCAGCGTTTTGAGGCTTATTCAGCTCAGAATGGCTTAATACTGCTATATCTGACCAGGACAAGACAAACTAAGCACTCAGCCACACGGACATGAAAGTTTGTAATTTCTATTATAATAAACAAACATTATGGTTGAAACCATAATTTCCTGTCGGAGAGCCTTTCCCTCTTTTGTGCACTGTATGCAAGCTCAGTGTGAATAAGCGGTTTTCCCAGCGTTTTGAGGCTTATTCAGCTCAGAATGGCTTAATACTGCTATATCTGACCAGGACAAGACAAACTAAGCACTCAGCCACACGGACATGAAAGTTGTTTACTTTACAATATTAGTAAACAAACATTATGGTTGAAACCATAATTTCCTGTCGGAGAGCCTTTCCCTCTTTTGTGCACTGTATGCAATCTGAGAGTGTGAATAAGCGGTTTTCCCAGCGTTTTGAGGCTTATTCAGCTCAGAATGGCTTAATACTGCTATATCTGACCAGGACAAGACAAACTAAGCACTCAGCCACACGGACATGAAAGTTGTTTACTTTACAATATTAGTAAACAAACATTATGGTTGAAACCATAATTTCCTGTCGGAGAGCCTTTCCCTCTTTTGTGCACTGTATGCAATCTGAGAGTGTGAATAAGCGGTTTTTTCCAGCGTTTTGAGGCTTATTCAGCTCAGAATGGCTTAATACTGCTATATCTGACCAGGACAAGACAAACTAAGCACTCAGCCACACGGACATGAAAGTTTCCTACTTTTCTATTATAATAAACAAACATATGGTTGAAACCATAATTTCCTGTCCGGAGAGCCTTTCCCTCTTTTGTGCACTGTATGCAAGCTCATTCGGTGAATAAGCGGTTTTCCCAGCGTTTTGAGGCTTATTCAGCTCAGAATGGCTTAATACTGCTATATCTGACCAGGACAAGACAAACTAAGCACTCAGCCACACGGACATGAAAGTTTTACTTTCTATTATAATAAACAAACATTATGGTTGAAACCATAATTTCCTGTCGGAGAGCCTTTCCCTCTTTTGTGCACTGTATGCAAGCTCATTCGGTGAATAAGCGGTTTTCCCAGCGTTTTGAGGCTTATTCAGCTCAGAATGGCTTAATACTGCTATATCTGACCAGGACAAGACAAACTAAGCACTCAGCCACACGGACATGAAAGTTGTTTACTTTACAATATTAGTAAACAAACATTATGGTTGAAACCATAATTTCCTGTCGGAGAGCCTTTCCCTCTTTTGTGCACTGTATGCAAGCTCAGAGGTGAATAAGCGGTTTTCCCAGCGTTTTGAGGCTTATTCAGCTCAGAATGGCTTAATACTGCTATATCTGACCAGGACAAGACAAACTAAGCACTCAGCCACACGGACATGAAAGTTGTTTACTTTACAATATTAGTAAACAAACATTATGGTTGAAACCATAATTTCCTGTCGGAGAGCCTTTCCCTCTTTTGTGCACTGTATGCAAGCTCATTGTGAATAAGCGGTTTTCCCAGCGTTTTGAGGCTTATTCAGCTCAGAATGGCTTAATACTGCTATATCTGACCAGGACAAGACAAACTAAGCACTCAGCCACACGGACATGAAAGTTGTTTACTTTACAATATTAGTAAACAAACATTATGGTTGAAACCATAATTTCCTGTCGGAGAGCCTTTCCCTCTTTTGTGCACTGTATGCAATCTGAGAGTGTGAATAAGCGGTTTTCCCAGCGTTTTGAGGCTTATTCAGCTCAGAATGGCTTAATACTGCTATATCTGACCAGGACAAGACAAACTAAGCACTCAGCCACACGGACATGAAAGTTGTTTACTTTACAATATTAGTAAACAAACATTATGGTTGAAACCATAATTTCCTGTCGGAGAGCCTTTCCCTCTTTTGTGCACTGTATGCAAGCTCATTCGGAATAAGCGGTTTTCCCAGCGTTTTGAGGCTTATTCAGCTCAGAATGGCTTAATACTGCTATATCTGACCAGGACAAGACAAACTAAGCACTCAGCCACACGGACATGAAAGTTGTTTACTTTACAATATTAGTAAACAAACATTATGGTTGAAACCATAATTTCCTGTCGGGAGAGCCTTTCCCTCTTTTGTGCACTGTATGCAATCTGGTGTGAATAAGCGGTTTTCCCAGCGTTTTGAGGCTTATTCAGCTCAGAATGGCTTAATACTGCTATATCTGACCAGGACAAGACAAACTAAGCACTCAGCCACACGGACATGAAAGTTGTTTACTTTACAATATTAGTAAACAAACATTATGGTTGAAACCATAATTTCCTGTCGGAGAGCCTTTCCCTCTTTTGTGCACTGTATGCAATCTGATTCGGTGAATAAGCGGTTTTCCAGCGCGTTTTGAGGCTTATTCAGCTCAGAATGGCTTAATACTGCTATATCTGACCAGGACAAGACAAACTAAGCACTCAGCCACACGGACATGAAAGTTGTTTACTTTACAATATTAGTAAACAAACATTATGGTTGAAACCATAATTTCCTGTCGGAGAGCCTTTCCCTCTTTTGTGCACTGTATGCAAGCTCATTGTGAATAAGCGGTTTTCCAGCGTTTTGAGGCTTATTCAGCTCAGAATGGCTTAATACTGCTATATCTGACCAGGACAAGACAAACTAAGCACTCAGCCACACGGACATGAAAGTTGTTTACTTTCAATATTATAAACAAACATTATGGTTGAAACCATAATTTCCTGTCGGAGAGCCTTTCCCTCTTTTGTGCACTGTATGCAATCTTGTGAATAAGCGGTTTTCCAGCGTTTTGAGGCTTATTCAGCTCAGAATGGCTTAATACTGCTATATCTGACCAGGACAAGACAAACTAAGCACTCAGCCACACGGACATGAAAGTTTTAATTTCTATTATAATAAACAAACAACATTATGGTTGAAACCATAATTTCCTGTCCGGAGAGCCTTTCCCTCTTTTGTGCACTGTATGCAATCTCATTGTGAATAAGCGGTTTTCCCAGCGTTTTGAGGCTTATTCAGCTCAGAATGGCTTAATACTGCTATATCTGACCAGGACAAGACAAACTAAGCACTCAGCCACACGGACATGAAAGTTGTTTACTTTACAATATTAGTAAACAACATTATGGTTGAAACCATAATTTCCTGTCGGAGAGCCTTTCCCTCTTTTGTGCACTGTATGCAATCTGAGATTGTGAATAAGCGGTTTTCCCAGCGTTTTGAGGCTTATTCAGCTCAGAATGGCTTAATACTG